>NW_013530860.1:947097-1041825 GCF_000836235.2 Papilio xuthus
GGCGGGGGTTATTAAATAGATTGGTCCGCGGCCGAACGGAGCCGCCGATCTGCACTTGTACTCGCGTCATTAACGGGTTGAGAACCGATTTTAAATCGTGAAATAACAGCCTGTTACAGGAAAAGTTGAGCGGGGCTTATCGGGGCCCCTCTCTGTTCTATTCCGGCCGGGGTTAATTGCATTAAAATGTCTTAGTGTACATTTGTACGGCGATCGACACGGCGCTCAGCGATGTCGGCCCGCCTGTCGTCCGGTAAGATCGGTGCAAAGACGCGGCGCGGTGTCTCCTCCGCCGCGATCATCGGGGCCACTCGGTCGTTCGATACACACACGCACGGAGTTTTTTTTGCTGCGGCCGTGTGGGGGGTGGTCGGGCGGGGTGGTTGTGGGGGCGGAATTGTGAAAAATACTCGAAAAAAGGCGAAATTGTAGCAGATATATAATTAAAGTCCGACGTACAGTACCGGTGTACGGCGATGTATTATGCAGACGCGCCGCGCGGGTGTCGCGCGACTCGCCGCGGCTCCGGACCCGCGCTGCGGCGCAAAGCGGCCGACAAATATTAATTGAACAGACGTACTACTCGTATTTACGAGATGTGTAGGATAATTATTATTTTTTTGGCTAAACAGTTGCCGAATGGTTTTTCTTATGTTTGAATGTGGAAATCTATTTTATTATGACTGAAATAATTAACCTACAAGTAAACGTGGGTTTACTTGACATGTTTTGTCAAGGATATTTGAAGTGTTCTTTATCTTTAGAATAAAAACAATTGTGTTAATAAAAAAACGCTACGTAGAAATCCTTTAGTTTCCGACCAAAATGTCGTCATCAGCTCACTATACGTCCCCACCGAGGGAATCGGAGCCTACCCTAAGTTAAGGGTGATTAGGCCATAGTCAACCACGCTGGCCAAGTGCGGGTTGGTTGACTTCACACATATCTTTGAATTACTTCTCAGATATGTGCAGGTTGCATCACGATGTTTTCCTTCACCGTAAGAACGTCGGATAAATGTACATATGTAAATCGGAAATCGAAAAACACATTGGTACATGGCGGGATTCGAACCCAGGACCTGCAGATTGCAAGTCCAGTGCTTGACCACTGAGCCACCGACGCTCTGTAATTAAATAAATTCATGAATGCTGTTAACATGAACGATTAACCAATAACAAAATCTGCATCATTTTACATTCACCTAAAATAAAGTGCACTCAAATTATCTAGATTGTTAGAGCGGTTCATTGGAAACAAAGCAACAACGATCAAACGAAATAAAATTCGATTTGAAAGTAGTTAACAAAAGCACTTGCCTTGTACAACAAATAACGTAATAACGTAATAATAATGAAATTCATTGTTACCTCAAGAGCACATCTCAATAAATGTCCGCGGGGGGGCTATCCCGGCCTCGATCGACACACGACAGATGGTTAGGAGGGGGCCCGCGATTAATTTAACATTAAATTCAATAATAACCTCCCATTTATTGCGTAATTTCCTCCCAATTACCTTTCATTTATCGGTCTGTAACGTGATTATGTTTGCGATGAGTGTGCTGTAGTGTTTTTTGTCCCATCCAACAACACCCCCAATGTTTCTTAATAGAAATTGCAACATCCTATATTTGTGTTATTTTTTAATTTTCTTTTAATCCATTTTAACTCGATTGATAGTTGTTGTGGCTTCTAATTTACTTTGAAAAAAATTCAAAGATCGGGTCTTAGATGATATTTCACCTTAGTTTCTCGCATTTTAAGGTCGTTCGTTGGGATTAGACACTAACTCTCACTTATAGAGGTTTATTATCCATGTTCGATTCTAGATCAATTTAATGGAAATAAATTATATACAGCGTGTCCCAAAATTCAACTGTAAAACAATAATGGTGTATAGCTAGATCGATAACTACATTGGGAAAAATACAAAATAAATGTATACATATGTGGATGTCAATATAATTTTATTGTTTATGGAAATTTGTGATTGGTTTGTTTTATCATTTTCATTGAATTTGACTACTTGCATACAAACTTTGGCAATTTGTAAGTTGATTGTGAATCGATTGCATTGTTCTGTAAATATTAATTGTTTTTAAATTACATATTCTTATCAATAAAAGATATACGTAAATTAAATATAAATTAATTATATAATTATTAATTTGTAATTATAATTATGATAAGCATTTTATTATACAGTAAAAATAAATTTGTTTAACCGCAAGTTTTAATGCGGTTTCTCTGATATAACTCAAACTTGTTTCATCAGCTCACTATAGTTCCCCACTGAGGAGCTTGGAGCCAACCTTAACGCTGACCCAGTGCAGGTTGACTTTACACATATCTTTGAATTTTAGATTTGTCCAGGTCGCATCACGATGTTTTCCTTCACTCTAAAAACGTCGGAAAAATGTACATTTGTAAATTAAATCCAGGAACTGCAGAGTACAAGTCGACTGCTTAACCCCTGAGCCATCGTTGGTCAAAACTTTATTCTATATTTTTACGTTATAATTAATATTATAAAAATAATAGTTCGCCGGCTCGTTTGTATGTAAAACACTACAGTTATTATGTATTCATGACTTGCCGGGAAAGTGTCGTAAAATTATGACGCATTATTGTATAGACCCTTCGACGTAGAGCTTATTATTGATGACGTAGAGGTTAAGTTTCCAAGAATACAACTAACACAATTAGATTTTTTTACGTAGAACAAATATATGTAAGAGTTAGCGATCGTCTTAATTGATTATTTGTTAGAAATTCGAGATTTTGGCATTGAATTATTTTATTGTATTATATTATTATAAAATTATATTAAAACATTTCATAAGAAAATCAAAAGAATGTCTTAGAATCAGACTTAAAAGAATGGAAAAAGGAAGGCATAAAAAAATTCTAAAACGAATTAAAAAGTTATGAAATGTTTAAAACATTAAAAAATTATAATTGTACGATAATTTGTTTTCTTATAGACAAAATTCTAAGTGAAACTATCAAGGTAGAATAAAATATTTGGAGCTTTAATGTAAATATCGGTAGGGGTAAAGTGCTCGGCCATCTCCCACCTCACACCACTGCCCAATCGACATACCTCGAAGCCTGCAGTAGTTTTTCAAATATGCAATTTACTGATTTAAAAAAAAAGAAAGCCGACCGGTCGTCCGCCGGGACCATGGAAAATGGCCGGTGAAAAAAAAAAGAAAACGGGGAAGCAATGAAACATAGGCCCGTAGGTATTAAGTGGATATGTGGACCGCTGCCGGCTAATTTGTTGCGTCACTATGACGTCATCAATTGGGATATCAATTTCAAAGAATCTAATGATTGGCAATTAAGAACTTTGTAATATCTATTATGAGAATATAAGTTTTCTTAAGTATAAAGCATTTATGTATTTAATATAGTTTTAAATAAATTGTAGAGTTTGTTATAAGATTTTTTATTTTTAAATTTCAACATTAATCATCAAGATAATACTTTGTCAGATAATTTTTTTTTATATCACAAGGTGGCAAACGAGCGAGCGGCCACCTGAAATCGCTAAAATAGCGAAGTGATCGTTGCCCATAGACATACGCAATTGCATATGCGTTGCCTACTTAAAATCGACGCAGGAGATGATGCACAGAAAGAAAATATTTTCCCCTCCCATGCATCCTCTCATCCGGAAAGCCCACTTCCACTTCCCATCCTTTCCTTATTAGAAAAAGGTTGGGAAGGGAAAGAAGACTAAATTAGGCCTCCGAGACGCACACTCATCAGACGAAACGCGGTATTGCTTCTACTTGACGCCTGTCTTCTGTGTGGTCGTGGTATTTCACCGGGCGAGCCGGGTCAATTCGTGCGAAGATGTTAAAGCGGGCTCTACCACTGTAAGTTGTCGCAAATAAGGGAGCCTATTACATAATACATCACAGTGGGTCATTATAGTCATATAGAAACGTAAGCTGCAATTAAAGGCAACGTTTTGCAATTAAAATAATGGCCGTCACACCTATCAGACAATTAGGCGGGAATAAATTCTATGTTTTGGTAGCGAACAGTCGCGGCCTAATTATGGCTAATCAAAAAAATAGTTAATGTACCATAATGGAAGGTAATAGCGTTTGGGTTTAGCCTGATGTTAATGAAAGCTTATTATGTATTCCGACTTTTTTTCAGAATAGCACCCCACGGTATAGTTCCTTTTGTCATTGAGTTTGTTTACTGTTTTTGTTCGTAGTAACCATTACGTATTTGATTCGAATGGGAGTAATTAAGTTGGTCACTTTTTGTGATGATCATTACGTTATTTGACTTGTTTGTTTTTTGTGCGTTATTCTACGTGTTCCTTTTGTTTTTTAATTAAGTTTTTGACGTTACAATTATATAATATAGTAACGTTGATTTTTATGTATAGTAATTTAAAGAGGTGATATTAAAATACCAAAACATTATTTTAAATTCAACATCAAGAAATGTTTTTACTTACAGAAAATTAATATCATAATCTAACTAACTGTTGCCCGTGACTCATTCCGAAAAGAAATAGTCTAAATTAGAAATAAACTTAATTGTAGCCTAGATGTTCTTCCAGACCATGTTCTGTATCTATGCCAAATTTCAGCGACACTTATTTAGCCATTTTGGAGATAACTTCTTACAAACAAACATCCATCCATCTATACATTAGTATTTATAATATAAGTAAGACAGTAAGGTATAAAAGTATATTGTATAGTAAATATATAGCCTACATTCGAACTCAAAAACTAGATCTAAGGAACGTTTAACACTAAGTTCTTGGACTAAGTTTTTCATAGTAAACTATTCCTAATTGTAAAAGTAAATTAATTATTCCATACGCGGGCAACGAAACAAGGATAATCTGTTTTAATAATCCAAATAGTAAAGGTATTATGTAGTTCTAATCGCAAAATAATTGCCTCCAAGTTACATTAAAAATATCGTGAAGGTAAACATCGTTACAATACTTGGTTTACAATGGTTCTAATGTTCTTTAATAAAGTACATACTATGTTATTTCAAACTAGCCTTTACCTGCGGCTATGTCTGCGTGGAAAAAATCTAGTAATAAAAACAGCCAATGTTACTCATAATGCACCTTTATAGTAGGAAAAGAAGTTTAACTCTCTTTCAATTCTCATAAGGGAAGGATAGGAAGTGGAAGTGGAGTTTCCAGATGAGGAGATGCTTGGGAAGAGAAAATTTTCTGTAATTGCTGGTGTCTATAGGCAGCGGTCGCTTCGCTGTTTCAGCGATTTCGGGTGGCCGTTCGCTCGTTTGCCACCTTATAATATAAAAGAAAAGAAATGTTGTAATTCGTTCAGTTGTTTTTGATTTTATTTATTTTATACCAATTAAAAGATTATCTTAGTATAATTTCCTAACTCACAATAATTTTATTAAAAACTTACGAACACATCATTCAAAATTTTAAAATTTTGTTTCTCTAAAAAGCAATTTTAAAATAACAATACGTCAATGATTAATGCTATTATTTGAAGAGAAAATAGTTCTATTATGCTTCCCCCTTCAAATCGTATCAAAATTAAGCTCCCCGTACCAAGTTGATTTTAAAAAATTCCAAGTTGACGTAATGGTCGTTGTATTCACGTAGTTAGGTGATTATATTGACAAGTTGCAGTGGCGTAATAGTGTCTGAGTAGAGGGCCGTTGGGCCATTAAGAAGGGGAAATTAGTGCATTATTGACTGATTTCCCGTTCCAACTAACTGATAGACGGCATCGCACCGGCTTTTCGTTTTAAAATGCCAGCCGGGTGTTTACTGCATTAGTGTTCGTTGAACAACTTCCACGCCTGCCCTATTTTTATAAGATAAGTGTATAGATTGACTGAAACGATTCGTTGATGAAATAAGACTTTATTTATACTAATATTATAAATAAGAAAGTTTTGTTTGTTTTGTTTGCATTAGCTCGGTAACTATTAGACCGTTTTCAAAAATTATTACACTGTTGGAAAGCTATACTATTCCCGAGGGACATAGACTTATAAATTATTCGATTTTATATACCGCGCGTAAAAAGTCGCAGGCAACTGTTAGTTTCATATAATTTTATGTACGCTACATCTTCTGATTATAAAATTATTATTCTTCAATGTGTAAAAGAGTTAAACAGAATTTATTACTAAATTAAACGAGCCGTCAAATGTATATTAGTAGATAACAACTAGGAAGTAGTAGGAGATATGACATAGTTTCACTTATCCATAATTTAATCTATGATTTTTGTAATTTGCATTCTATGACTTTTAGGGGGTTAGTAGAGATGAGAGCAGGAGGAAACTATCGACACAAGTCAAGACTATAGATATTATTTGATAATTAACAAATTAGACAAGTTTTATCAGTTATTGTCATTGAATCCGATATCGAAAGAACCCTTAAGCTATGACGAGGGCGGGGGTGGGGGCAGGTTGCGGGGCGGGGGCGACAGCAGCGGGTCCAATTAGTTTTTATGATGTGCTTCATTACAGCCGTGTTAATTATTGTTGCTATTGCTACGAACGCCTTTTTCAATCTCTTATTATAATAACGAAGCATGATTGTACTTTTATTTTTAAATTTTTAATTGTCTCTTAATTATATTGCAATTTTTACAATTGAAATAAAGTTATTTTTAATAAAATTAACAGGTATACTGGACGGATACTTATATTGGATTCATTATTTAAGCAACGTAATCGATTTTGAATTGTAAGTCGATACGTATTCTCCTCCATGAGGTACAGTCAGCTGCATAAATAAGTAAACATAAAAAAAAACTTATAAACAGCTTTATTTTCAAAAATACGTATGCACGTATTCCTCATTACCATGAATTTATGGTCGGAAGAATACGCACGGATACTTATATACATATTTTTGAAACCTGATGCATATATGGGCTTCTGAAGCTTTATAAATGTATCCATATTAATGCAGCTGACTGTACAATTATTCTAATTTGGTTTTTTAGTTCATTTCTATTATGTAAGATATACAGGCAGTTTGTCTTCTCAAATTAATTATTACTAGCAATTTCATTGAATGCTACATGGTCAGATAAAATTTGCAACTTGGTAGACAGGTGATAGCTCGTGTTTATCGTAATTGTTACCACCCACTGCCAACATATCAACATCATATTAACATAATAATTGTCACTTCATTGTTAACGAACTAATGACTTCTGTTAACTAACTAAACGAAAGGTCGTGAAGCGTTAACTTTGCATAAATACTTTTTTATTCCATTTTGTTAATTGTTCAGACAATTTTGAATAATACCATTTAGAGTTTTGTAATGTTTATAACAATGATATTTAATTTTGAACATATATGTACGAAAAAAATTATAAAGGAAATATTCAGTGAATGATTACAAGCATATTGTTATTTTCTTTTCTACATTATAAATTAATTTATTTGTAGTAATTTTTAATGTTTGTAAACTGCTGTGGACTTATTTAAATTTGCATTTTTGCCAAAATACATTACATACTAGCACCTTACTCTGCTTTGCTTGTGTTAAATAGAGTCTGTCTAATTTTACTCCTCTTTCCTTTTCTTATAAGGAATGGACGAGAATGTGAAGAAGGTTTGACAAAGGTGAGGACGAATAGGAAGGGGAAATATTTTTGTTCTGGCCTCCATCGATTAAAGGTAGACCATCAATTGCGGTCTATCGGTAGAGGTCTGTTCGCTACTTTGGCGAATTCAGGTGGCCACTTGCTGGTTTGCTACCTTATATTATAAAACTAGCTGTCACCCAGGACTCCGTCCGCATGGATATATAAAAAAAAACTTAATATATAGATAAAATCAGCTCTTCAAGGCATAAATTAAAAAAAAAAGAATAAATAGTATCCTATGCCCGTCTCCTGGCTCTAAGCTACCTCCTCACCAATTATCAGACATATCGGTAAAGCCGTTCTTGAGTTATAAACAGTGTAACTAACACGACTTTCTTTTATATATATATAGATAGGTTATTTGTAAATTGATTCCAGTTTTAGCTCTATTCACAGGATGTTTATAGGTACATGTACATGATGCTCGCGGAAGCATCACCCAAGTACAGTGTTTCGTTTTTCTTTATTACAGCTCGGTATGTTTTTGAAATTGTTATAATTCGTGACGCACATCTTGTACTCCACCGTCATAACACTTTAATAAGCGAAACCATAAATCCACTCACTAATTGGTCCGATTAGAAATTTTAATTATTTTATAGATTTCTTTTGTAATATTATCGGACTCTTTATTGCCGAGCGATTCGTTTTCTACTTAATAGCTTGTTGGAATTGATTGTTAACATGTTGTTCACTTGATTTCACCAATTATGAATTTGTTTCGACTTACGTTAAACACTTTTAATGTCTTTCCGATTTATAATCAACGTTCGTACAAAGGCAACGAAAGATTTCGTTTTAATAATTTTCTTTGTTCATTAATTTATATCCAAAGTTTAATAGTTTCAAATTAATAATTTGAAATGTTTCTTTTTATATCATAAGATGGCAAACGAGCGAGCGGCCACCTGAAATCGCTGATATAGCGAAGTGACCGTTGCACTTATCATACGCAATTGCATATGCGTTGCCTACCTTTAATCGACGGAAGAGAGGATGCACAGAAAGAAAATATATTCCCTTTCCATGCATCCTCTCATCCGGAAAGTCCACTTCCACTTCCCATCCTTTCCTTATAAGAAAAAAGGTGGGAAGGGAAAGAGGACTAAATGAGGCGTCCGGGACGCACGCTCATCAGACGAAACGCGGAATTGCTTCCACTTCACGCCTGTCTAACTATTAGTAAAATACGGCATTATAAAGCATATTAATTGTTTTTCTTTTCTTCATATTTCCCTGTTTAAGTGAATACTTTTTAGTGTTAAACAAAGTAAACCAACATAATATTAGTTAGGGTTAATGTAGGCATAATAAGGGCAAAACTACTTTTAAAATTAGTCTATTAGTTTTTGAGTTTTTTTGATACAAGCAAACAGAATACCAAGGGTCCAGGAGCCTGGGGCGTCCTCCGTCCAAGTGGACCGATGACCTAGTTTGCTCAGCGGGAAGTCATTGGGAAAGGCCTGTGCCCAGCAGTGGGCAGATAAAGGATGCTGATGATGATGATGATTATACAAAATGATAATATCCAGAAAAGTTGTTTATATTACAAAGTAGACGAAAATGGATTAAGGTCTCTAAATATTATATGGGCCTGCTGACAATATCAAACAAGGCGTGTGTGTCACGTCGTAATTTTGAAGCCTAGCGTCTCAGCAACGCAATCTGAGAATCTGAATTTTCAGAATTTGCCTCACGGATACGATCTCACGGGCTTGTGCATTTTGGAATTTACCTTAGAGCCTTTGATTGAATCGGAAGCAAATTTAGTACGAGCCTGTGAGGGGTTTTTGGGGCGTGGCGGGGGAGAGAGTAACGTGTGCTTTGTGCATCTTGTGAGCACAGTCTTATTCAATGCAATAAGACTGGTATAGATCCTAAAGAATTTATTTGAAGAATAAACATTAATTGTAACAGGATAATTCTTCCGTCAAAATTCTGTAACTCTCTCCCTCTCTTGCACTACGATGGACAATATCTTCTTTCTCTTTCATGTAACGATATGCGCTAACGTGACTTGACCTTGAATTTCACTGGACACTAATTTCTTCCGAAACTTTACCATATTAAGACGCAGTGATACAGATGACGTGAAGAGAATTCACGCCTATTTTACATAGTTATTTCAGCGTTTTTAAATTAATAATGTAACGCAAAAGCGTGTTCAATCCCTGGGTACAATAATACCGGTTTTCTACATGCAACATTATCAATCACGTATACTTACAGTCGCAATTTAATGATCTTAAACTAATGTAATGACTCCGATGGCCTTTGCAACAACCATTGTACCTTGATACGGCTGTCAAGCGATTATTAACTATAATACTATAGGTTAAAAGTTTTGGCAAGGATCCATTAAACTGGCGCGCATGAGATCATAGCTGGCACTCTTGATTTATTCCTTTCAACCACTTGACCCACATTCTCGTGTTGCCTTTAATTGTTAATAAGTATAATTAAAATGCGTGTTAAACATACGTATAGTAAGTTACAGACGAAATATTTTTGCAATCCCATCTCTCAATTGCAATCATATCTCTCTTCAGTCTAATCATTAAAAGTAATTATTAGCCTTAAAGAGACATTAAGTTTCAAATTGATCGTTGCTTTCTGAGACTAAAATCTCTGTATAAAACATATCGTCATCCCTTTCATTATTTTTGATAAAACAGAGATAGAAATACATTATAAAGGGGGATTATAGTTTTAGAAACCCACGGTAAGAGTGATTGAGAAGTTTTAAGCAGTGTTTCAGTCGTTTTGATTAAAAGCCTAAAGTAATAAAGTAAAGAGACACGGTTAATTCCTTTTTTTGGGAGGAATTTGCTTTTTTTCCGTTATTTTATTAAATTTGTGTGACATAGTAAAGTCATTTCGTAAAATTTACTAATATCATATAGTTATATGTATGAATATTTTACCAGAAACATTTTAGAATTTACGACTTTTAGTATGAATTGTGATTTGTCTATGGTTGTTTTGATTTGAATTCGTTATTTGTTTAGATAACTACACTTAGACTTCAGTGACATTAAAGCGACCCTTAGTAATGTAGTTTGTATACTTAATAATTCTCTAAGTCTTAAATTATTCCTTAATAATGAATTAATTAAATACAAATGTAAAGTTCATCAACTAATAAAACCAAAGAGCATCGGTGGCACAATGGTTAAGCACTTGACTTGCAATCTGCAGGTCCTGGGTTCAAATCCCGCCATGTTCCAATGTGATTTTCGATTTCTGATTTTCATATGTACATGTATACGTCTTACGATGAAGGAATACATCGTGATGCAACCTGCACATATCTGAGAAGAAATTAAAAAATATTTGTGAAGTCAACCAACCCGCACTTGGCCAGCGTGGTTGACTATGGCCTAGTCACCTAACTTACGGTAGGCTCCGAGTCTCTCAGGGGGACGTATAGTGAGCTGATGATGTAAACTTCATGTTACAATGTGATAAATTATCGTTTATAATAAATAATACATATGTATTAATCGTATCTTGTTTCACGACTTTGAATCGATTAATCATATTAGAAATAGTTCTACTTGAGATTAATAAGTTAACTGGAATCCGTTTTAATATGTTTTATGAAAACAAATAAATTAATAAAATACGAAAAATGAAATATTCTGTAGGTCACGCAAATACTCGCTATACAGGATGTAGCAAATTATCGAAATTAAATCATCTAAGACAGCTTTTTTTTAAACATACTGTGGTTGATTCTCCATCCACATCCAATATATATTATAAATGCAGATTACTCTCATGTTTTATATTCTGTGTCTTATTTTAGTAACAACGATTATTTCATATCCCTTAAAAAAACTTTGAAATAAAAATTCACTTATTTAATTTATGTATACATAATACACAATTGTTTTAATAAAAAAACTATTTATGTTAAATAAATTAAAAATAGTGCGCGACCGACAACGGAATCCCACGATTCAAGCAACAGTCAAAGCTACAGACCTTCTCACTATGCCCGCGGTTTCTTTTACTGACTTTTGTATCGGGAACTTAATCCACCTGTTAAAGAGCTTCTATTTATACAATAATAATACCCGTTAATTTAAATTTAGTAATAATTCATAAATAACATATAATTAAGTATAATAAAATTATAAAAGTTATAATGAGTATGCTATAAATAATTTTATAATCGACCTGTAAATTAGGAATCCGCGTATAATTTATTGACGACCTTCGGCGGTGCTAATAATTCATTTGCCAGCTCGGCTTAGCTGTACATTGTTATTTGTTGACATATATATTAAAAAACAAATCAGTATTCATTTTTACCAAATTAAAAAATGAGAATAATTATTCATAAATATCACCGATCGAACTCCTGGCTCGTAGTAGAGAGCAGCCGATTGGCCAGCAAATTAAACGCCGCAAGTGGTCATGGATCGGCCACACGCTTCGTAGGGATCCCATTCATATTACCAGGGAGGCCCTGGAGTGGATCCCGCTAGGAACAAGAAGACGTGGCCGCCCTGAACAAACTTGGCCGCGATCAGTAGCTGCCGAAATGAAGGCGATTGGGCTGACATGGCCCGAGACCAAGCGCAGAGCACAGGATAGAGCGAACTGGCGGCGCACTGTGGACGCCCTCTGCCCCACTGCGGGGACATGGGACTATAAGTCAAGTAAGTCATCACCGATCGATTGTGCATGTTGCCCTTTTTTATCATTCTTCATTTCCTGGTATATGTTGCCTGTTCGTAATGTATTGTAATTTACAAAATATATCAGTGAATTAGGCGTAGACATTTAAATGTTTGCCTTGTTCTTTATTCCAAATGGAGTCTTATAGAAATCGCAATGAAATACACATAAGCATAAATACACAGTGGTAGCTATAAGCAATGAGGTGGCTATATCGACTTGAGCGTCGCGCCGCATGCATTACCAGCTAATTACGTCTCGATTATGATCGCGGCGCGTCGCTGCATATTTCATAGCGCGGCCGTATTGTTCTGTACGGTGTTCGACCGCCTTTATGTCGGCCCCTTGCTCCCTTTTGAATCGTGTATTGTGCTTATACATTTATGCTACGATGAAATCGATAATTTTTATTAGGTTTACGAAATTGGCAAGATATATTTTCAAGTTAGTTTTAACCAAGGTTAAGACTACAGTTTAGTAGGTTAATTTCTTTTATAATCTATTGGACTATACCTTATAATCATACATACTATTATATATATACAAAATAATAATTCATTTATTAGCTAAAGGACTGATTACTTCGACAAATTTTTCAATGCAAAGTACATTTTTTTGGAACACGCTGTATATAGTTGCGCACACATCGACAAACTACAGTGATACATTACAAACATTACCGCACGGCTCTAATTATACATCATTATTACTAATTGTACAATACACCGACTAAGAAGTATTCGCGTCTATTAATGACAAAAGCAATTAGGGCGCACCCACACTAACGTAACGCGGTGTTGGGCTTGCACGTGTGTGCCACGAAGATGCATTAACACCCTAGTGTGTGTAAGTAATTTGCTTTTGGAACGGGGAAAACGGAAAAATAAACTCATAAAGGTTATTTTTCAATGTCTGCAATGGTTGTAGTTCGATCGGTACGACCATAATGATAACAATTTAATGAATGCCGTTCGTATTCGGTCAGAAAATGATTGCATAGTTTTTTTACGGAAAAGGTAAATAATCATTTGCTGACCGGAAACTGTTGGTTTTTATTAATAGTTGTATTATTTAAGTAATCGTTTTAACTGAATTATATGATACGATGTCGCCCGCAAATCCGCGAGGATTTAAAAAAAACTTAATTAGTAGCCTATGTGTTCTTCCAGAATATACCTCTAAACATGCATCCATCCAAAGATTCGCATTTACAATATTAGTAACATTGCGTTTAATACGATAGGTGTAGTATATAAGACGTATTCTTATTCTTAAATAAAATAATCAGATCTCTACTTGAGCCAAGCTCCAAGCTTAAACATATGGATTGTCGCAAGGACACCTTTCCTTGAATTTGACATTTAGTTAAATTCTAGAAACTTAAAAGTATTTCCATTGACATTTGTATTCAACTAGCTGTGACCCGCAACTCCGTCTGTGCGGGATTAAAAAAACAGTAGCCTATGTGTTCCAGACTATGTTCTACATCTATGTCAAATTACAGTGTGATACAAGCATCCGTTCCGGTACCTTCTAACAAACATCAATCCGTCCATCCAAACATTGGGATTTATAATATTAATATGATAAAGAATCGAATAAAAAAGTATCGCATTCAATATCGATACTAAATATCATTTATGTATCGATATTACATGTAGTCAATTTTATAGTATCGTACGTATGACGTCACAGGGCCTCATTAGCCGAATGCTTAATGATGCTAAGCATGCGGCCAGATCGCCGCGTGCTATTGCTCGTCACCATTGTTACACACGGTACGGTAATTTTTACATACGATTTTAGAAACTATATTATTTTTGACTGTTACTAAGAAGTATTTAATAGAATTAAAAGTTTATGTTTTCATTAGAAAAATACCACGGAATCGAGAAAAGTAAAGAATTTTGTACGCGAACTTTTATTTGTGACTTTAACTTCAGTGATGTACTACCTACTCTATTTAGTTTGTATATTTTTATGTTTGATTTGTATTTATATTAAATCTTTTACAGGCATAATAGAAAAACATTTTTAGTACAGAACTTAAGTGTCATATAAACGATGTAATTTGCCGTGTGACAATGGACACACTCTTATTTTGGAGGTGGCCGTCACCCGCTAGCGGCGTTAATGACAATAACTCGCTAATAACGAAAGCTAACCGACCACGCGAGATTACGTACAATGCCTCCAAGTTCCCTTGTAGTAACCGGCTCTTACACTACGTCGGGTTATACCTGGAATGTATGAGGTATAAAAACATCAACATACACTAAGTGACTCGAATTAAAATCTCTTTTACGAAGTTGTCCTGTTTATTGAGTTTTTATAGTGTTTGCTTAGTTGATTAATAAAATGTATCATTATAAAAGTAAAATCTAGCGAGTACTTCATCTCTAGATGATTATATCAAGAATTAAACACTTTTTTTAACTTATAAAGATCTTTACGCTCATGAAATTTAAATATAGTTTTAGGGTCATTCTTGTGACGTTTTTCATTTGGTTTGATACAGTGTCTATTGTCAATAACAACGATTCTTACGGTTTATAGTAAAATAGTTTAATAAAAACGAAATAACTCAAAAGTTTTTTGCCATAAACATTCTTTTTTGGCACTAAAATATTGGCTTAACAAAGTACTTTTCACATTTCACTGAATTCACGCCACAATTCCATATTTAAAAAAAAAACGAGAATTATAAAATACTCCTTCGCACCGGCATTATGTAAAAGCATTTGAATACCGAATCCACCCACACATACACACCATACGTCGTACGCTGCATTAACAACACTCACACAATCATATTTAAAAAGCCTAATCAACGGTATACGGATTTTTCGGTTCGCAATCAAGCGAACGAATTTCCACAGCCACGAGCGGCAATTGGAAAAATATAATTACCAACATAATCCTCAGCAAATTGGATTAAAAGTGAAAAAAAAAAGTTGAAAGTGTTTTAGGGTGCGTCATTATTTTTTGCCGGGAAGGGATCGCGGGCTAATTACGACAGATGGATCGCAATACTGTATGTAATAACACTAATTAATCGATTGGCGCGAACCAACGTCAATACTTTTTTATACCTACATTGCCGTACAGTCGGTTACATTACCGTAAAGACGAGTTTGCCGTACTGTGTACAGTCAGCTGCATAAATTATACGAGTACATTAGAAAAACTAGAAACTTGTACAGGATTTTTAGTTTCAAAAATATGTATGCGAGTACTTGTCTGTGTATACTTCCCACCATGAATATATATTAGTTTTGGATATTTTAAAAACAAAAAGCCTTATATAAAGTATCCCCACTGAGGGCCTACCATAACTTAGAGGTGACTAGGTTCTAAAGTACTTTATAGGTAAAATTTATGCAGCTGACTGTACATTGCTTTTACTCTAGTATTTTTAATAAAAACGCAGGCATGCAATTATGTGAAGATACAATAAATAAGGTGTTACACTATTTGAATGAACGAAGTGTTTACGTTGGATTCTTTAAATTTATTTGTAATATTTAAATGTCAGTGGTAATTAAAGTTGTTTATCCAAATAGTTTTTAGATAAGCATTGTTGAAATAGATAGAAGTGATAAATTTATATACGGGAAATATAATGAACAGATGAACTGGAAGCTAATAATTTACAGCCTTAAACATTTAAAAGTTTTTCATGAAATTTCTTTTTATCCTCCCTACTATTATGTGGCATTTTATTAGTCTTTATTTGACAAACAATAATTTTGGTTACTAACAGTATAATCCGATTCCATGATTTTTTAAGAAGATTAATATCTGAAAATATTTTTAAATTCTGGCATACCTTTTAAAATAGTCATTGTTAGTAAATTTAAAAGTATATACATATACAGACTAAGGTGAGAATTAGATTTAAAAAAATTAATAAAATTCGTATTCCACTTATTGTAGCTGAGTGTACAACTACGTACAGTCAACAAAAAAGTTACATTTATACATCTGTTCTCATTAATAATACTCAATGTCTTGCAGAAAACAAATTTTTATTATCCTATAAAAACTATAATTATGTTGACATCTTGTAAACAAACTCATTTCTATAAATACAAAACAAAATTAGATATGACAGTTTATAGTAAAATGTATTATAAAAACATAGTAATACATACATTTATCATAAATGAATGGAAAATTAAATATTTTCATAGGAATCGTGTTAATATTAATAGTTTTAACAAAAATAACTTATTGTATCCAACTTGACGTATTACATTGTTTTGTAACCATAAAAATTCAACTTTAATAATTGTCAATATTGAATTAAATTATCAATTCGTTTAATTTATGCATTTTTTTGTATTTTGTTGACCGTACCACCCTTTTACATAGAGTTAAGTGAAAGATGGCTTGACCTTAACATGGTCAATAAATCGTTATTACTTATGCACATGTAATAACATCAGGTGTACAAGGCTTATTTAATGACTAGCTATCGCCCCCAACTTCGTGCGCGTGGAATTAAAAATACGTCATTAGTCGCCTATTCTACATCCATGACAAATTTTATTGAGATCCATTGAGCTGTACTAGATATATCTTATAACAAACATCCATCTAAACATTAACATTTAAAATATTAGTAAGATTAGAAAAAAAACACTAAATGCCTACTATAATACTAGCTGTAGCCCACAACTCTGTCCGCGCTGTGTTAAAAAATACATGAGGATCGGTCAAGTCGTTACGGAGGAGTATGGGATCAAAAATTGTGACACGAGAATTTTATATATAAGATTTAGTATTATATGATTTTGTGGTTTAAGTATATTCAAAACATCAATGAAAAACCTACATAACAATAGATTTAAGCCGTGAAAATAAATGGGAGTAAGGAATAGGGGGTTCTTAACAATATAAAAAAAATCATCGTTTATTTATTTCTTGCAAAGAGAACATTAATTTAAATGTATTGGTACTTTGATTTAAAGGAGATGAGAAATAGCAAAATTTGATATCTACGGAATGCATTAACCGTTGGTTTCTGGGACCAAAATATATCTGTATAATCTGTGATCTTTGGCAAAAAGTTAAAAGTATATTAAAAGGGGCTTTTAGTCTCAGAAAGTCACGGTTAGTGTTAATTATATGAGTGTTTTTCTCGCCTTTTCTTACGGTCGTCAACCGCGAAGTGAATAGGCAGCGAAGTTATTGGTTCTAACCTATGAAGTGAAAGGCAACACAGCAAGTATCGGAGGGGTGCACGAATAGAGCCACTTAATTTCACCCTTCTACCCTTCATTATAATCACCACCCACACATAGACAATATCGATCCCAGTTCTCTATTCGTACACGTTGCGTTTATACGAGTGATTAGTGTATTTAATTTGAAAATGCTAAGTAGTCGCCTTGTATCTCTGTGTTAATGTATATGTGTGCGTGGACAGGGTAGGGGGCTAACCCTTTGCTTTGTTGGTATCGCGCGACCTGCGAACGATCGTGCTCGTAATTTTTCGATTAATGATTATATTTCCCGTTCTTTGGATTTACCGAAACCATTGTGTTATTATGTTTGGTATGGTACTCAAATGTACCGATAGTAAGGCCGATCTTTACGACAATAGATTCTAAAATTGTATCAAACTTAGGTTTACCGGAGTAAAATCTCTATAAGCAATCTTAAGTAACATAGTTTTTTTACCTATCTTCAGCAATTAAAAGATCACTTGAGCTTATACTAACTACCAAAGCTAAACTTATAGACTCTCTTACCGTGGGTTTCAGAGACCGAAATTCCCATTTAAAACATATTATCTCTGTTCTGTAAAAGATAACGACAGGAATGACGATATGTTTTATACGTAGATTTTGGTCTCATAAACCCTCGGTTAGTGATTATTTATTGAATGCAGGATTCAACCGGGATAATTTACAGTTTTAAATATGAACTAATTTTGATTAATATTAGTGACAAAATTAACACCGAATACATAAACTATCTTGTAAATTGTACACAAAATAAATCCCATATCCATCACAACGCGTCATACAAAGCGGTATCGTGTTATTGTGATCGTCGGTGATCGGTAAAAGGCAAACTCATTGAAATTACACAAACAGAGGCGCCGCATTACCGCACCCTGCCCCGCGAGCCCCGCAACAACCCGCGTACGCTTACGCAAAATTTCACCGATTTCATTCGCGGTAGTGCAAGAGCAACAAGTTGCTTTCGAACAAAATACGATCTGACAAAAGTTAACGCTGATAAGTTACATCACAATGTATCAACATAACAGATTATTATTTTTACTAAGCTGTCGCCCGTGACTCCGTCCGCACGGAATTAAAAACTTAATTAGTATCCTATGTCTTCTTCCAGACTGTGTTCTATATCAATGCCAATTATCATCAAAATCTATTTATGTTGCAGTCCAAAACGACGCCAACATACATCCATTCATGCAAGGAAAGATTTTATTGTTTGTTTGCATTGAAATAGGCTCTAAAACTAGTGAACCGATTTGAAAAATTCCTTCACTGTTCAGAAGCTACACTAACTCCGGGTGACCTAGTATATGTTTATTATTAGATTTTCTTAAATTCTGCGCAGACAAAGTCTTAGGCAAAATCTAGTCTTATGATAAAAGGTTAAGAAGTAAATGAAATTAAGTAGTAGACTTAGTACGCATAATGTATGCATTTATTTTTGTTAAAGTAAGCGTTAATCTTAGTTTTTATTTGTATACTAGCTGTCGCCCGTGACCGCGTCCGCGTGGAATAAAAAAAAACTTAACTAGTAGCCTAGGTTCCAGATTATGTTAAATATTTATGCCAAATTTCATCGAGATCCATTCAGCTATTTTGGTGATACCTTCAAACAAATATCCATCCATCTAAACATTCGCATTTATAATATTAGTAAGATAGTATTATAAGTCGAGTGACACTGGGTTGATTTCCTAGTCTTGTACACTACTGATGTCATATTTATAATACTCCTTTTTGTTAGTTCTGACAGAACAACAGCAAACTTTGACTTTAGGACGCAAGTATTCTGACTGTGGCTGTAGTCCTCACAAGGTAACAACTAACAATTAATTCTGCAATGTAAAACTCTCGGAGCGACATTAGCAATTCGCAACAACACTTACACAGGAGTAATGACTCGTCTGTCTATATAATCATAGAGCGGCCATTACTTTGTCTGTTAGGGTGACACACTTAACAACGGGATAACAAGGAAAGGGTTAATTCGAAAATAAAAAAGCAATACGGGTTTTTTTTTTAATATTAGCATATTTTTGTTAATTTACTAATATTTCTTGTGCCATTCCAACTAAGCTAGGACACGATTTACTACAATTGTCGAATGCCGGGATTCGAATCCTAGACGTGATCGGAAATCTGTACTCTTAACCATTAGGCTCTTGACGCTTCAAAAAATGATAAAACTTCGTAGAAGAATTGCTTTTTTATTTTTATTTATTTGCATATCTTTTCTTAATAATATAACAAATTTCAAATCGTACTAAATTAATATATTTTATTTATTTATTGATAAAAAAGATTTTAAGCTATCTGACAACAAAAGTAATGTAATTCTTTTCAAATAATCAACAATTTAAAAACTTTTGTAATTTAAAAACTCACTAACATATTTCGAATTACGTAATCGTTCGTGTATTTTACACATACCATTATTAACCTATCTCTCGGTAAGAATATTAGTCTCAAACAAAACACTAATCATGTAACAAAGCGATAAACCACCTTGATTGTCTACGCATTTTATACAGCAATCGGGCCGGACTCGAAAGATGGTCACCTTACAAGAGGGAGGGACTCGACGACATTAATTTCGTGAAATGAACCTAATTTACATTTAAATAAGGACTCGCCTTAGCCGGGATAAGTTGTGAAACTAGCGGCCGGGGGCACTCTCTTCGCCCAAAGCAACGAGGTATTTCATTACTATAATTCAATTTCAACTCTATATTTTCCTTGCTAAGATAACTGGACACGTCATAATTAATTTCGCGGGAATTTTTGTTACTTCGTCGATAGTCTATTGTTCTTTAATTAGTAATGTGCTGTTAATGTTGATGATTTAATAATACGTAGCTTAGAAATGTATAAGTCTAGGCTGTTTATAACTAACAATAGGTGTCTGAGATCTGGTTTAACAGTGGTAGAGCCCGCTTTAACATCTTCGCACAAATTGGCCCGGCTCGCCCGGTGAAATACCACGATCACACAAAAGACAGGAGTGGAAGCAATTTCGCATTTCATCTGATGAGTGTGCGTCCCTGAGGCCTAATTTAGTTCTCTTTCCCTTCCCACCCTTTTTCTTATAAGGAAAGTATGGGAGGTGGAAATGGACTTTCTTTCATCCTCTCCTCCGTCGATTAGAGGTAGGCAACGCATATGCAATTGCGTATGTCCATGGGCAACAGTCATTTCGCTATTTCAGCGATTTCTGGTAGCCGCTCGCTCGTTTGCTACTTATGATATAAAAAAAATTCCGACACTGAACTTTATAACGAAAGCACATCATTCGCGGCAAATGTTTATAACTAATAATTGTCGAAAAGTATATTTAGAGGATTCAATAATTCTAAAGCAGTCTGTTTTTTACTTATTAATCACGTTATCTTTTCGATGATAACGAATATCAAAATAAAGGTTATCGAAAATTAAACATCGTTAAGAGATATCTTGAGAAATAATCGAGTGATTTCAGTTAAGAGCTCGGTAATTATAAATAAGGGATTTACGTTCGGCAATCGGCGGGGCCGAGACGTCTCGAACTTTTTAACAAGTACCGATTCAATCGGACCGCGGCACAGGGTCATCAATAACAAAATTAAAAATTCCCCAATTTGAATTTTAATTGCGCGCGATTATAATCGAAAAGTCCGCGGATGTCGGGAGCTCTCGGATTCTTACGAAGCTCATCTCCTAAATAATTCATTCTGCGAACTGGCTCGAACTACTTTAGTCCGGTTCGAACCGGCCTCGTCGGCTGGGGAGTGTAAGTTTAATCCTTATAAATTTCCTTTTTACACAAAGCAATATAACTAATTAGCATAATTTCGTTGAGTAAATGAAATATGGTAATGAGGGGTGGTTGTAACCCCTTCTTGAGGGGGGTGGAATTTGCGGGGGAGGTGTCGGCAGGGGGAGAAGTGCCTCAGTCGCATCCTCATTGATACTTGTCACCGTTCGATCTAGTGATGTTCACAATTAAATTATCAAACGCTTCGAGATACATTTTGTTTTGATTTAAGCTTCACAGTTTAAGAAATATAAAGTCCTTTTGTATCTGTAAGATAGTTTTAAAACTAAAAAGTAGTATTACAAGGAACAATAATATATCGCATTTAGCACAATATATAAGCTTCCTCTATTATATATATACTACTATGCCAATATATTGTTATTTATGTAGAGTCTTTAAAGACTTTTTGTAGAGTAAAAATCTTTTTTATTGTTACTTTTCTTTATATATATTATACTAAGACCACTCTAATTGTTTCTTAGGTCTATGGTCATAACGGTTTAATGAATTATTTTCAATACAATAATTACTTACTATCAAAATTTTAGAAGCCAAACACGTGTACGACATAAATGTGTACAATAAATTGAGAAAAAAACCTCACTCAATGGAGCTCCAATTAAAATCCAAGTGCTAATAAAATTGGAAAGGAATCGAACCGGCGAACGTTCCACTTCGTGAAATGCCTCGCGATAAAAGGTCTTCGAAAACACAATACCGCGTTCCTACCCTCCGTGTTAGACGGAGACGGTTATATACAAGAAGCGATTAGTGTGAAAGGAACGGCGACCAATTGGAATTAATTAATTATAATTAAGTTTTAAGTTGACGCGCTGGTTAGGAGTAAGCGTAGACTTTTGCGGTGCGCTTGTGTGCGTTAGCTGTAGTGCTAATGCCCCTGTGTGCGTGTTAGTATCGATTCCCAACTATAGTTAGAGATAATGAGATGGGTAGGGTGGATTGTAATAAGTTTTTGAGGTCGTAGTTTCGACTGGCCGACCCGGGCAAGCCGCCCGTTAATATTGTAAAGGCGATGTTATTATATTGCAGATAAACGAGTAGGAAACAATATTATGTACGCTTTGAAGCGAACATATCCTGATTTTACGCTGAATTAGTACAATAGGTTATTACTTTGATATATTTGTGTTCAAATGCAATCCTTAAAGGAAATAAAAGAATATAAAAACATTTAGTTTTAAACAACAATTTATGTAAAAATTTAAAGTCGCCTGAGACTCCGGAATAAAAAAAAAGTTAACTAGTAGCCTATGTGTTCTTCCAGACTACGTTCTATATGTATGCCAAATTTCATAGAGATCCGTTTAGCCGTTCTAGAGATACTTTCAAATAAACATCCATCCATCTAAACATTCCCATTTATTAGTAAGATTATTAAGAAGATATGTGATAGATAATAATCAATATGAGTATTATCTCAAAGAAAAACAATACTTTATTAAGCTGGTTAATATTTCTTTCTTGTTTTAATAAGCGCATAAAACACATTAAATTCCAACGCAAAATATTTGATAAATACATTTTTAATTGTTTATTTTTGTCAAAATTTCTTAAAACATATCAATTACAGGATCATAAGTTATCACCACGAGTCGACAATAATTGAAATTTCACTAAACAACTTAAAGAATCGAATCCGAAACCAATTTAATTTAAATGACCAACCACTGAGCTATCGCTAAGCAATTACCAACACGACTATAATGTTTGTTTAATTACAAACATTCGTGTTAACCCGCTCCGTCTAAGCTAAAGCGTTTGACGATTTACGACGATAAATGTATGGATACGAAGTATAACTTTTTTACACTACAACATTACTCCTTAACCTTTTAACTCTTAACCCTTTGAAAGTTCATATCTTTATTGATATTAAAAAATTTTGTCCCTCTGCGTTGTTAAACCAATGGACAGAATATTATGAAATTCTGATACAGTATACTTATGACCTCAAAAACTGTCTCTTAAAAAAGATTTTTGACAAAACATTTTTGCTTTACGAAATTTTCGCACATGCTACGAAATTTGGTCCTAGTTTTATTTTTCTCTTTGTGGCATCTCTGGCCAGGTTTATTTAATTCTTGATAACGATTACCAATAACTAAATATTGTGTGTCAAATGACTTTCAAAAAAATGTACAATTATTTACATCAATTTAGAATCGATTTCCAGATCGAATCGTTACATCAACCCCAGTTCACGTACGGTCTCTAAGCTGACTCTAATATAATCTCTACAAACAAATAATCCATTATATCATAGGAAATTGCATAACGCATTAAACTAGGTGTTTCCATGAGTGTCGAGTCTAACGTCCAATAGGCGTCGTATTCAATTAAACTCTAACGCAATTCAAATGAATTTAATTTTATGGATTTATCTTGTTCTATTACATCTTATAAAGAACGTAAGGTAGACAGATTATAAATACGAAGATGTATAAAGCCGTGACAAATGAATTAAAAGAAAATTAAAATATATTGCAATTTATTCGTAAATAAGTTTGTGTGAATCATTTAAATTGTGTTATAAAAAATGTTTACAACTGGCCAGTTAGACTTCTAACAATAATATTTAAGAAAAAAGTTACAACTGGCCACTTACACGAAGTTAAGAAGAAAGTAAAATTGGATAAGATTAGTCGGTAAGAATTTCAAAGAAAAAAAATTCAAGAAATGCTTTGTGAATCGTAGATTGCATTTAATATGCCTTATCCTCGTTTTCCTTGCTCAACACCTGCCAGTCTGTAGTTGCAGACGACAAAGATCGGCATACGTGGGGGCACGAATTAGGAGCGGCCGACCTCCTCTATAACAACAGGGGGCCCCCCCGGGGGCTCGCTATCGATTTTGGATGAGGAACTGGACTAGAGACATGCAAGGCTTAATATCAATTCCAGATAACCTTTTGCGTTGAACATTACTTGTCTTAAACTTTGATTTACAACTTACTTAGAAAAAAAAATACTTTTGTTAAAAGTAAATCCAGTAAGTACAGTAAAGTTAAATAAAAAATATAAACTCATTTCTAAAACCATAATCCGTTGTGCAACCCCTAAAGGGTGGGAATGCGAAAACAGGAAAACACCAAGCATGAGAATTCGCGCCAAATAAAGAAAATTGCGTTCCAAGTGGCGCCACAGGCGTCTAACATTCGCGCCGAAAGTAAATTAAAAATAAAAAAGAATCTCGCTCGGAAAGTGTGGAGTGGGAATGCAAAAGGAAGGGTCCGGAGAGCGAAACGGGTGTATCAAGCCGTCTCTGAATAAACACGTTGTTTTAAAAAACTTAGATTTCATAAAAAAAATACATTAAAATATTAATGCCATATGCCAAAAAAAGCATTTATGGCTTTATGGTTTTTCTGAAGTTATTAAAAAATATTAGTTTGCAGAATTTTATAGAAAAATTAAATTCCACATTTTGTCAACAAGACTTATAACCGCAGCAGCAATTTTGATCTTTAACGCTGTTAACTGTGACGTTTATTGGCTGTACAGTCTTGATGCTTTTGCCTTACCTGCCGCCTATTTGTGAGATGATTTGCTAAATTTGACTCTTAACATTTTTTTTAATTTATTGTATCTTTTTTTCATAAGGTGACAAACGAGCGATCGGCCACGTGAAAAACGCTGAAATAGCGAAGTGACCGTTGCCCATAGATATACGCAATTGCATACGCGTTGCCTACCTTTAATCGACGGAGGAGAGGATGCACAGAAAGAAAATATATTCCCTTTCCATGTATATATTACATTGCATTTTTCCTTTATTTACTAAACAAAAACATGTCATCGGCGATGGCTTAAGATATTCATTTAAAGGTTTAAACACTTCAAAATATTAAATAGACAGATTGTTACAATGTAAACAGTCTACAGTCAGCTTATTTTTTTTTTATTTACGTCTGATATCGTCCGATACTGTTCAGTAAATATAGGATATGTTTCTTATTATTCTGACTCCATAATAGTTGTGTTAGGTACTTCCAATCTACGTCAAACGAGAAAATTCAAATTAAAGAATCAATAAACAAATAACTTAATAGGTAAGTACAACAATTTAGAAAGAAAATACGTTTTATAAACTTGGTAACCGGAGTTTAATCATTTAGTCTCGATTAGGCGGTGGGCCCGGCCCGCAGAGCACATATTTGTTCGCACCCGACGTTTTTGTCGTCGAACCTTTTCTTAGGGTTGTCACTATTCAATTGTTTGTCTTTATAGTTAAGTAAGAGCTGACGCTCGTAATACTTGGAGCTTGTGATATTTAATACTGCACTACTGTTTTTTATTATGTTATGAGTTTTTACGGATCCGTGAATTGTTTTTAATGTTACAGGGTGATAAATGTTTAGTAAAAATAAAAATTAAAAAAAATGCTCTCAAATCTATACAGTTATAAAGCGGAAGAGTTTATTTGTTTGTTTAAACGCGCTAATCTCAGGAACTACTAGTCCGATTTGAAAAATTCTTTTTTTGTTGGATAATCCATTTATATAGGAAGGCTTTACGCTATATAACATAACGCTGCGACCATTACTTTATTTTTTTCCGCGGGGACGGAGTCGCGGACGATAGCTAGTAACCAATAAAATTAATTGACCCAACATTTCATAAATAAGAAGTAAATAAAAAAAATCAAACATACTTAGATAAACCTAAACAACTTCCATAAAACATAGAAATTATATTTAACACTCCGGCTGATTATATTGTGAAACGGATTTTGAAAATTACATTTATAGACATAGAAAAAATATTATTGAAGCTTCATCATATTTTAATAGATCAAACAAAAGGTTCCTTCCTGTGTGCCGTAACCTGAAATTGTTAATAAATAACACAATTCATATGTTCCTTACGTTATTAAAGACAATAGAACTTATATCAACAAGAATAAAACAGCATAGAAGTTAAAGTAAATTAAAGTGAATCTGATAAAAAGTAACTATAATAAAGTTAAAGTCAAATAAACAAAATGTCGATTCAAATAAGGCAGGGAAACAATAACAATGGCACTCAGTGTGCCGACGCCCGCTGCAATAATGCGGTAAATAAAACGCACATAAAATCGAGTTTATTCGAATTAAATGCAACTAAACACGCGGCAACCCTAGCGCAGGCAATGAAAAGTCGGTTAAGCTAATGTTATCGAGAAATAAAAATGTATAATAAAATACAAACACGCCGCGCGAGGAAACAATTTGCCGCGGGAGACTGGAAGATTTCGTGTCACGGATTGTAACTTGATTCAATTGAGAAACAACTTTAAACCGTTTGTACAAGCTTGAAAATGGAATGTAAGGTTTGTGTAGAAAATTCCTTGAATTTCCATTATAAGAATTTAACGAATTGAGCTTTATTTTATTAGTGGTAAGGTGTGTTTTACATTGAAGTTGGAATTCAGGAAGAAAAGAGAGTTTTCCGGCTCGTCGGGGCGTCGGGGCGTCGTGACATTTGTGTTAAGCGGGGCTGTGGGATCTCGCCATTCATAAAGGCCACGGCGCGGGCGGCGTGGCGCGGCGGAGGCGGTTGGAAGCTTGCTCAACTGTCGGATGCGCGAGCTTTTCGTAGCGGTCGCCTTATTGTCGGCACTTTACTAAGTTTGCACGTTGTCAGGACGAATGAATGCATTATTGTTAGCCAGTTTGCTTTGTGTATTGTTGGACTGTTTGCTGTGATTCTTGAGATCTGTTATTGGTACCTTTTTATTGTAATAATATACTACTTCTTGATTATTAAACACACAAATACAGATTTATCTTGGCCACCAAAAAGGCGGTAAAATTTTTGAATGATGAAACCAAATCTGCACGATTGTTGTTAGGTTTTTTATTTATTTAGAATAACTTACTTCATCAATAACTATATTACTGGTCATATACATAAATAACGTTGTAAAAATTAAAAAAAAGTAGATCAGTTTCATCTTCACCTGAAATAGAAAAGAGAGAGATAGAAAAACATACGAATACGACGAAGGGTAAAAGCGAAGAATTCAAATGTGGAACGCATGTTGTTTTTTTCTACGCCAGCGTAAGGACGACGGCGCCACCTGTTGCGGGGTCACGTGACTTTTTTGCTCCAAGGACGCTCGCCTCCTTCGCTCATTCATGGCTCGGGCGCACCCCCGTCTCCTTGGGGGGGCACAACGGATTTTTTGTTCCCCTACGCTGAAGCCGAGGGCTTTCACCTACGTGCGTTTTCGAGGTCACGGCGGGCTATTCCGAGGTTTTGTTGCTCCTCGCGCGCCACAACTTTGTTTAGGGGGCTCGAAGTGACCTCTTGTGGGTTACTTGTTTGGAGGTCGTCGACATCATACATATAAGGGATGTATCTTAATTTTATACAGTACGCCGATTGATCTTTTAAGAAAAATTGTAAGAGAAAAGAAAATCATCAGTCGTCTGTTTTAATTATTATTCGTTGTTTTCTGAGACTAAAATCCCTGTATAAAACATATCGTCATCCCATTCGTTATCTTTAACAAAATAGAGATAGCACAGGGATTTTGGTCGATTATACAAATAAGAACGATAAGACGTTTGAAACTTTTAACTATGATAATTCGCAATGCATTTAAATATGCGAATGTATTGATCAGTTTATGCATGCGTGCTGTCGACCTTTTTGCAAAGACACCTTTATAATTAAACGAAATCAAAAATTTGCATAAAAAATAAATAGAAGAGATAATTATTTATGCATTGGAAGAAAAAAATGCAGTAACGAAGTGGTATATGTTGGGAAACAGTCGAGTTACAGTTTTTGTTCTAGAAATAATGTCAGGTTTCTTAAATTTTCTTCCTAATAACAATTAATTATTTACTTATTTCCTAGTAACAGCATTTAACACGTTTTCAAAGAATACATTTTCTTCTATATGTACATCACATCTGCAGTTCGTTTAAAGATGTTCTTGGTGGTTAAATACAGGCGATCGCGCATTTGCATTTTTTAAATAAAAATTAAAAAAGCAATATTCGTATCGAGTATAAGAAATTCGTCATAATTGTTACGTCTACGGTTTTGTGAGCACGATTGTACGTTGTAAGTCAAATTCTTTCGCACTTGTTTTCTCGTCAGTACCTCACTATTATTGGACTTAACCGGATTGTAATTAAACCCTGTCTCTGATAGTGCACCGTGGAGCTGTAGACTGCGTAATTTACATTAATCCAATAATTGCATGGAGGTTTCCTAGTTAGAAATTCAAATGAGGTGATGTACAGTTAGAGGGGTGTGGGGGTGTAGTGTTGTGGGGCAGGGGGGGGTACGGTCTTTAGGGAGAGTGCGAGACGCTAGGAAACGGCGCGGTTAACATGCCGCGATTATACGATCAACATGCATGATGTCTTTTAATTCACTTTTTTATCGCTATTCAGCTGTTCTCGACTTTTAAAAAGTTAATTATGTCGTGCATACTCTGCGTTATTTACCATGAGTTTACAACACTTTAAGGAAAACATATTGTCGTTCCTTTTACTCTCTTTGACAAAAAGAAGATATCTATTAATCCAGATGTTTCGGCTTTAAATATCGAACTGATATGGACTTTTTCAAGTTTTAAGGATATCCTAACTAGTTTGACAAGGTTGGATCGCCAAGTAGTGACGTCATTCAAAGCGAATCTCAAGTTATTAAGTAAACAGAGAACAATAGTAACCAAGTTATTGTATCCTCTGTAGTTTGATTAATTAAATTGTTATATTAATGAGCTTTGGGGATTTTTGCATTGCGATACCGAGATCTAGATCTTAACCATAAACTTTTATAATAATGATTTCTAAAGTTCTGTACAGACTCGAGTATTTTCTTGTAAAAGAACAATGAGTCGCTTTTTGATATGTTCTAGTGTCGCTTTCACGAACCACACATGCTTTGGAAACTGTACTTATACCTGCATTATGTCATACTAATATTATAAATGCGAATGTTTGGATGGATGTTTGTTTAAAGGTATCTCCAGAACGGCTGAACGTATCACGATAAAATTTGGCATACATATAAAACGTAGTCTGGAAGAACACATAGGCTACTTATTATGTTTTTTTTTAATAACGCGCGGATGGAGTCGTGGGCGACAACTAGTAATTATAAACTTATTATTCTTTTACACATCAATATAATATATCAAATTGATATGTCCGTATTAAAATGTATAGGGTTAACGTACAGTGATTGACCGCTTAACAGAAAGGCGAGGAGAAGTGGGGTCGGGAGATTCAACGCCTTAGTAATTTCCGAAATCGCTTGTCGACTATCAGAATACTGCTCCGGCCATGGACTCCTAGTCGTATAATTAGATCTCGAACTAAATCTAATTGCTGCCGCCGCACCGACTTTATTTCTAGACGATCTTCAATTGAATTTGATGATTTCTTGACGTTATCGTCTTAATAAAACTTCATAGAAGCTATGAATATTGTTGTTACTTTAAAAGTAAGAAATAAGAGGTGATTTAATATAATACTAGCTGTCACCCGCGACTCTGTGCGTTGTATCAAAAACCAACCTAAATAGCCTATGTGTTCTTCCAGACTATGTTCTACATTCATACCAAATTTCATCGAGATCCGTTCAGCTGTTCTGGAGATACCTTTAAACAATCATTTATCCATCTATCCAGCTAAATATTTGCATTTATAATATTAGTAAGTTTACAATGTTTTCAACTGAAAATCGGCCAGAAATCTGTCGAAATGTTCTCTACAAGTCTTCATCAAAATCTTAGTAGAATGACATACAACTTGAAGAATGCATTTTCATTGATAAGTGAGTTTAGAAACTAAACTTAACAACATATAGACATTTAACTACAAGTGGAGTGAATGTAAACTACTATAACTAAGAAATAACAAAATTTCAAACGCATGTAATTAAACATGAATATAATATTTGAGTAGTGCTTTTGACATTAGAAAATTAACCGCAAAGCCAAAACTTTGCAGGCCTTGTGAGGTGGACGGTCCAATCAGAAATATAATTATGTGTAGGCGGAGGCCTAATTGTGATAGTCTCAGGTTGCGGGCCGCAGGTTGCGGGTCCCTGGATGCGGACGGGCTTGCGGCCGCCCTGGATAAATCGATAGATGACCTAACGTACGGAGACTTGAGAATTTTCACATATGAATCTGTTTACAACATACTAGTAACCCTTCCCAGCTATGCTTGATTAAATAAACAAAAAATATCGTAAGTTACTCTACATCATTATTACCTTGGAATTCTTGAAGTATTCAAAAAACGTCGAAAAAAATCGAATCATACAAACATAAATTCTGTAATAATGCATGTACATATTTTTTGTTCCATAAATACGCTGCTTATCGAACACAGACATCAAAAATGAGCAATAATTGTTAACTGAATAGGTAGTCGATAAGGCGGCTAATTCTACTTCGTTAGAAGTTCATAAAACAATACCATAGGTTCCCATAAATGTCGGGCCATTAAATAAGATTGGCGGCTCTGTTCAGCGCAGGGCCCAGGGCTTGACGATAACCGTTGCTCCGAGTCCGGCCCACAGTCCGTCATAATTCCCGACTTCAAAAGTACCACCATCAACTTCGTGTTAAGTTAATTTGAGTCACTTTAACAAGTCCAATTAAAGGAATTTGTGTTTCTCTTATCTTCAATATAACATTGAGCATAATTTCAAATTATATTTCAAACTTTCCGATAATGAAGGCGGGGTGGCGCCGGGCAGGGGGAGCGGGTGCGCGCGGGGCGCGCGGGCGGGCGGCACTTCGCTTATTTCATTAGTTACATAAATTCTCGTATTGAAGATGGCTGGCAGAAAGGGGACGGTTTACCCTTATTACGAGAGTCGCCTTATCAATACAATTATTAATATCATAATATTATTATTGTAATAATTTAGGAGCGAAGTGGAGAGGAGTCGTGGCTTAACTTTGCCAGCAATAAAGGGTGGTGGAGAGATAATGGAATGGAAAACAGTTTGAAGTTTTATTGGAAAATTGGTACCGACTAATTGGTAGTATTATCGATTCGTTGGCGACTCAAGGCGAGAACCGGACGGGGTAAATAACATTTTTATTACAACGCTGTACTTTAATTCAACAATCGTCTTACAACAAATAAAGCTAGCATCTTTAATCAATAGAACACCGACATCTATTCTGTGTATTTAATTATTTTTGTTATGATTGTTAAGGTACAACGAAAAATACCCAAGTTAACTTACGTAGAATGATACTGAGGTATATATTTTTCATTATTTATTAAAAAAAAAATTTGCATTTCAAGACAATTATCGAAGTAACTCCAATTATAAACATGGTATTATAAAGTAATATAATTACATTAGGATAAATCGAAGGCCGTTGTCCTGGCAACGTCCGATACGAAGAAATCGAAACTAGGTTAGAGATAATCCGTAGCGGAGAGATACGGGGAGCCATAATTCCTAAGGGCCACGTCTCATTATAACACTAATACAAGTCTCATCCCGAAGTTACGGTGAATACATTAAAGGGTTCAATCCTTACTGATGAGACATCGGTCGGCTGAGGGGGCAACCCCATCCCACTGCGCTGCGGGCACTGGCCTAGGCTGGGGGAGGGGAGGGGAAATAAGGCAGGCATTATAGGAGATACCGTTCATTTACATTGTCCAATAACTCGAAGTAGTGTCCGAGCGAATATTAGTTTACGGCATGCGGTCGAAACCTGTACGATATTTATCGAAATTTAAGCAATCTGTATTCATATAGGTTCTTTTGATATCTTCCTAAACAATGGAGCGATTTTGATACACGATATTTAAATGGAAATTGGAATGAACGAACGAGTATATTATTGTGTAAGTTGTTACGAGTGTCTTTTGTTTATTTTTGTTTTTAATTTTTCAAAAAATAGTCAAAGGTCATCTGTTAACAATGATATAATTTTTGTTTTAATTCTCGCTAACACAATATTTACTTTTTCATTACAGGAATTAAAACAAAACATAAACTTATATTAGTTTCTAGCTGTCGACCGTGACTATGTCCGCGCGGAATTAAAAAAAAAGTCAATAATGTTCAAATCGACTCTACATTTTATTTAAGAATCGTTTATATGGGAAAAGTGCTGTTTTTAGGGTTTTCCCGTCAATTTTTCGAATTTTACTCACCTTTTAAATCTTCCCTGAACCCCCACGAAAATTTCAAGACCAAGATAAGATAAATCCGTTCAGCCGTTCTCGAGTTTTAGCAAGACTAACGAACAGAAATTGATTTATATATATATATATAGATTAAAACGTACTTTATAAAGAAAATTACATGAATTTCCATCGAATTGAAAGAAGCTAACATTGACGTCTTTGAGTTTACTTAGCGCAATGACCCGGACAAGTTGAAACACACTGCGTGTTTAAGTTGGAACGGAAAGGTTTGCGTAAGTTCTTGATAAATGCGAATCAAACTTTTATTACGAGTAGAATCATTTCTAAATTTAATTTTTCTAAGAATTCTAAATTATATAAACTTAAGTAACGACTTAAGTTAATAAAAAATTACATAACATAATATAGTTGAATAGTTTGTTGAACTTAGGGTTACCAGAGATAGATAATTTCGATATATCCAAGTTGTAAAACTTGATAGTGACAACCCTAGACAAATAGAACACACAAAATATACAGAGAATCTTGATTCGTGTATAAAGGGTACCTCACACAGTCTTCCATCATTTGTACAAAGGCTAGGCTTTCGGCTCGGAGATGCACTATCCTAATTATTGAGAGGCCAGCGCCAAGTCTCGGAAATCTATTGTTTACGAAAGGGAATATTATTGTGTTCTGCTCTAGATTATTCTGATTCCCAGTTTGATTCCCTACACGTATTACCTAGTACTATATCGGTAGAATTTATTAATAACATATCGTAGTATATTCATAGAGTTGATACAACAAATATCTATTAAAACTTTTGTTATTTTTTTATGAAATCTGGTAACTTAATTGGGAGATATGTCTTTTCCAAAAACATTGTTACTATTGGTTAGAACAATTACTTACTTTTGGTGGAATATGGCTCAAGATAGTATATTATTTTGAGTAATATCCCAAAGGACTGATTTGAACTCATGATTATGTATATCCATAATCGTAAGGTTCTTGGTACGGCATATTTACTTATTAACATTTAGTAACGATAATTTGCGTGATTTTATAATGTACCTAGATGTCGCTCGCGATTTCATCCGCTTTGAATTAAAAAAGACATCAATAATTCAGATAAAAACTACCATCTCCCAAGTTGGATCAAATTACAGATGCATACAAAATTTAATAAGAATCGGTTCAGTAGTTTCGGAGTTTATCGCGAACATACATACATGGCACGAGAATTTTATATAAGACTAGCTGTCTCCCGCGACTCCGTTCGTGCGCAATTAAATAAAATTTAATTAGTAGCCTATGTGTTCTTCCAGACTATGTTCTACATCTATGCCGAATTTCAGCAAGATCCGTTCAGCCGTTATGGAGATACCTTCCAACAAACATCCACCCATCCATCGAAACATTCGCATATATAATATCAGTATAAGTATATATCGTATATCGTAAAAAGCGATCCAAAACAATATGATATGATACCTTCCATCATAATTCCGCACTAGCCGTCGCCTAAGCATAAATTCATTCATGGCCGCACGCACGCATCGTACCGTCAAATAAACTGGCAGTTTAATCAAAGCCATTAGACAAGTGAGCCAAACACCTACGGCCAGCGTTACTTGAGCCGTGGATCTTCTAAAACCATCCCCGCGTTACTCGCAAATGTCTCCGCGAGGTGGAGGGGGGGGCAGGTCTATCCGGAGCGGTGGAGACTGTAGCTGATGCCTTTAACGCCTTGCTGGCTGTTGACCAACGCCAGGAGGCGGGAGGCCATGCGTTCTTAATAAAGATGGCGGAAACAACATGGCCGTTTTGGCGGTAGAAATTTGCAAGGAAAATGTAGTAGAGGCCGAATGTAACATCAATTTTGATCAAGTGAACCGGTCCGCCGTAAGCCCTATGTGAACCCGTCTTTGATGAGAGAATCTTTAGGCGAGATGAACAAAGATTTCGTCGGTTTCGATCGTGTATTTCAAACTGTCTTGTTTTTATCATAGTTTGACAATATAAAGAGTGATCTAAACTTAAAAATTGCTTTAAAGTAATTTTGAATGTATAATAAAGATTTATACAGGCTGTTACATTTTTAAATTTTCAATAAAAGTTATTTTTTTTTACATTTGAACTTGAGATGTGTAAGATTATTTTATCTGACTGTAGATTATAGAAGAAATAGAGTATCCTTGTAACAATCGGACGGAATGTAGGTAAGATTTTAGAGGGTTTTATTAAATAAGTTGGTACAATGCAGCACGGAGGCGTACTGCGGGGCAAGTTGCCGACGCGGCATAGATCAATTCACACGTCGCCGCACACTTTGTCAGGGTCGCCATATTGTTTCAAATGTCCGACGGACATTACGCGCGGTTTTTGAGCGGGAAAACATAACAATTGATTGTTCGTTATAATTATTTTATTTACTAAGTAGATAACGTTGAACAAATACTGGATAGAGAATGATTATTGCGACGCACAAAATTTATGACACATTCTTTTTTGAATGGATTCTACAAAAATAATTATATCACACAATTTTTAATAAGAAGAGGAAAAAAAATAATTTTGCATTTAGTTTTTAAATCATCAAGGACATCAGTCGTTCTTAATTTTCATACAAACTAACATTAACAATTTAAAGGGACTAATATAAGACTATAGCTAAATAGGTCTTTGAAAATTTGTGCGTGAAATGTCCCGTCTTCCAGACATCACGTGGACACCACAAGATACATTACAGTGGCCGATACAAGTAATAATGAGAGGCCAGCGAACATAACTCATCCCGGCCCCTCCGCTAAATTATTCAGGAGAGAGTAATCTTATTACATTTACATATTAATCAACGGATTTTAATTATCCCCCCCCACCCCTTTGCACCCCCACCATTGATAATTCGCTTTGGAAATTCGACTTACCCTGATTGAAGGCGTGTTTGTGCGCGAACATAATATTCGTTAATAGTTTGTGTTTAAAATTACACATTCCTATTTCGGTTCTGATACAACTTACGTGTGCAGAAAGTCAGGAATTTTTACCTGCAAATAAAAGATTATAATAACGTTAATATTAAAATTAATTATATCTAGTATTTGTCTAGGACAATATGTTTTTTATTCAACGCAATCAAATCGTCATGATTATAATACGATGATTATTAATAATTTCAAACATTATTAATTAGAATCCTTTGGCGCGAATGACGTGTTTTCGTTACAAAGTCCAGTGTCAGAATGAATAGTGAGGGGACATTTTAGTAAAGCTAGTGTTGCGTCAATACAATGGTACATTTTTGGATTTTCTTCCTAACAGTAGGTATATCTTTCATTAAAAACGAATAACACGGAAGAGACGAGAAGTATTATAGTAAAATACAATAAGATTTACAGAGTGAAATCGTAAATATGTCCGTAGTATTCTGTATTCAATTAAACTAGTACAATCCGTAATCACAAACGAGACGTGTCTGTATAATTTGCAATTCTACTATCGAATCATCGCATCTCTAAATCAACAGGATTACAATAAGAAAACGATATAGCGAGTAGATATTAGTACATGCGTTCAATCAGGCTGACCATTTGTTGCGGGGCCGACATTAAGTTCTGAATGGTACGCGCGCTGGGCGGACCGGACCTCTAAAGCATTGGAAATATACAACCGCTACCGGCGCCCGGGGCCACAGATTAATAAGTTGTGTTAATACTGAGCAACGTCAAGGAGGTACGTGTTAATTGCGGCGAGACGCTACGCTAATTTCGGAACGCTCCTTACATTCGATATTCGAATTTCGAACCACTGGAATTCTGGTCGGTTGGATTTTATTTTTAATTAGTTTTATTTTATAGCCAGCATTTTCTTTTTTTTATAATTTCGAATATGTTATTTCTTAACTAGCAGTCGCCCGCGACTTCATCGCAAATTAAAAAGTAGCCGAAGTTCCGCCAGCAAACATCACCTACTTTCTAGTCATGTCAAAATCAGTACAGCTTAATAGATTACCCAGAATAGTAGTAATTTCAGCAATGCAAACAAACAAATATTTCTTCTTTATAATATTAGTATTATTAATTACGAAAGAAGAAAGATGCATGATGTTTTTCATTTTACAGAAAAAAACAATCAACATCTGAATGCTGTAAGATAAATTAATTAATCCATAATACATTTAAAAGTAAACACTTAAATTCGTCGCAAGGTTTTCCGATTATCTCGAATCGCGTCCCACTTGCCTAACGCCTTGCTTCGCATCATACTAAGATAAATGCGTTGCCAAATTAATTAACTAAATTGCATTCATAAGTACAGAGTTGATAAGGACTGGAGGCGGCAAAAAGAATGGAATGTTTTGGTAGCTTGATTGGATTTATTCCTTTTATTGGTTGCTCGGTTTTTCTTGTTAATCATTAATCTTTTTTGCATCTCCCGTAATTGAGAAGGTTTTGTTTACCGTGTATTATAAGATTTTTAATTTTTATTGGTGAATTCATAACGTATCAAAAGGGTTTATATAACTTACTTTCGCCTGCAATTTATAAGGGTTCCGTTTTTTTCTATAAGGTGCGGAACCTTAAAAAGTAGCCTGTAATATACTGCTTGTTAAAGTACCTTCAAGTTAAAGTTCTATCAAAATTGGTCTAATCGTCAGAGTTGCCCGGCTCAAACGCAACTTTGCGGACAGACATACAGGATGTCCCAAAAGGTTACGTACATAGGAAGGGGGATGATAGGGGTGGTCACAAGGGTCACCAGAAAAATAAAATAAAAAAATTAAATGGCATTTTTTAAAAACTTAAAAATTTTACACCTTCTGGGGCAATTTTAATTTTCTTTAAAATCTTCGTTACTTGTATTATTTTTTATTTCATATTGATAAAGGGTTATTGACGATAACATAATAACTTTTTTTAAATGTAGCAATATTTGTAGGTCACAAAATTGCCCCCACCCCGAAGGTGTAAAATTTTTAAATTTTTAAAAAATGCCCATTATTTTCTTTAATACCCAGAGGGGAATTTTTATTTTATTTTTCTGGTGACCCTTGTGACCACCCTATCATCCCCCTTCCTATGTACGTAACCTTTTGGGACATCCTGTATAGACAGAGACTAAAATTATAAAAATAGTCTATTTCGTTATCATCATGTGTACAAAATACAGAAACTTCAACTTTACTATACGTATAGATAATATAAAGGTGTTTTTATATGTAATTTGAAGCATAATTTTTATCATTACATAGAGAAAAGTTAACCTTTGGTAGCTTTGTTTGCAAAAGACCACAATATCAAGCTTGAGGCCACGAAATACATTTATGTCGTAAATTTTAATTTTAATAATTTAATGAAATGAAATTATAATTAAAGAAAAAAACCATGTTCCTTATCATTCCCAAAAATGGTTTTCTTAATTAAATACATACAGAGAAAGACCATTAAGTCATTACTGCGTTTTTAATCGCTTTTTCGACTACCGGTTGAATATAAAATGTATGTTTCATATTTTTAAGACATTATTTAGTGGAAACGTTACAAGGAGTTAAGTCAGAAGAAGTCAAAATCTACGTTTTTGACTAACCAATATATTGTTTCAATCGATTTACCGTGGGTTTCTCATCCTAAAAACTCCATACAAAACATATTGTTACTACTAATTTGTTAAAGATAATCACAGGTATGACGATATGTTCTATTCATAGATTCTGGACTCAGAAATCCAAGGTTATTTAAGCAGTTTCTATTTAGTGTAGTATAATAACTATAAAAAGTATAAATTTTCCTTCGTACACTGTTGAATATTCCAAAGCTTTGAGTTTATTACATAGCTATATCCCACGACTCCGTCTTCGCAGAATTAAAAAAAAATTAGTAACCTATGTGTTCTTCCAGACTATGTTCTACATCTATGCCAAATTCAGCAAGATCTATATAGCCATTCTTCTATTCTAACAAACATCCAAACATTCACATTAATAATGTTAGTAAGATTATATTAAATATTTAGACACATTCAAAGACCTGTATTTCTAAACTTAAAATAATTATTTGTATATCATTGGTATTCGAGAAACTAATACGTATGCAGTTACGGTTCTCCTCAGTGGCGCAATAAATCTCATTATCTGTAGATAATTTCACTGTTTCAGTCTTGAGAAGTCGACCAATAAATATAATGAAAGTCGTCGACGTGGAGTTAATTAAATAAAATGCGGGCATTTCGCGGACTCACGCGATTCGAGATCGGAATACTTTGCATATTGATTAGAATCAACGATCCGGCCACATTTGCGCAACGATTACATAACATTTCAAATGTCCGTAAATACATAAACACAAATAATATAATTGCATATCAACTCTAATACCTTCCAATATTTTAAGTTTGTTTTTTTTATAAGAGAAGGAGGCAAACGAGTGGCGAGAACACTGAGGTGATACATTCATGGACATCCGCAACGCTAGAGGAACTGCAGATACGTTGCCGGCCTTTAAGAAAACGTCATGCTCGATTCTTGAGGCCTAAGTCGTATTGGTTTGGAAATACTTTTGAGGACAGAACGCATCTGCTAAACTTGACCATTCATTACTAAAACTACTATCACAATTGTTCCGTCGGACCTTATTCTAATATGCCCGAGGTACATTTAATGTGTCTTAAGTCCTAAGACGCTGATGCATGAGCCGAATGTCATCGCAGAAGCTCATAGACTCCGATAGCTAGGCCACCTTATGAGGATTGGGGAAGATCGGAAAGCTAGAAGCGGACTAACAGGAGATGGCGCAGGACAGGTGACTTTGGGCCGCTGCGCCAGAGGAGTAAGTGGGTAAAGGCTTAAGAAGTCGACTGTTCTAGAGGTGTACACAAAATGCATATTCAAACATTTTCTAATACAATATTGTAATGGAAACAAGTGCATTAATATTGCATATTTCTCGGTACAATCGCTACAATAAAGTTAGTTAATGATTGGACCGACGCGACGTCGACTATTAAATAATTATAAACGTTCGTTAATATGTTTAATGGTTTATTGCAAATTATAATAACGGAAAGTGGGCCACAGACTTCATTAAGCGTTCTTATGTTATTGCGAAACATTCACTGTGGATACGTTTAATCTCATTTAGTGACAGGAAACCTCGTGTTGTAGGACGACGATTATAGTATAGGACTGAGGATATCATAACCGGCTCCAAGTTGAATGAAACTCTATTACTATCAGTTTAATGATGGTATTTGCTTGTACTGTGTTAACTAGGCTACTTATTAGTAGGAGCTTAGCTTGATAAGTTCAGACGAAATACATAAAATTAGCTTTTAACATTCCCTTGTTGCCGCATTAACATTTGCATAACAAGTTAATCGTTTTATAATTACTTGGCTGACGTATCGTGCCTTAACTAATACACGTTTTTCCTTAGTTCTTATTAGAAATCATTATCATGTATGACGTGATATAATGCATCTAATGTACTGATTTATATAATTGATTTGTCCTAGTTATTATAAATGTATTACCGTGAGTTTCTAAGATCAAAATCCCCGTTTAAAATATTATCTCTGGTTTTTTTCCACGAGATACTGATACCGATGACGATATGTTTTATATCACATGATAATAAAGTGGCTACCTTAAATGACCAAAATAGCGAAACGACGATATTTTAATCTTAAGAGGATATTTTTTAATACAAGGTGGCAAACGAGCGAACGGCCACCTGAAATTGCTGAAGTAGCGAAGTGACTATTGTCCATAGACATATGCAATTAATTGCATATGCGTTGCCTACCTTTAATCGACGGAGATGAGGGAGCACAGAAAGAAAATATTTTCCCTTCCCATGTATCTTCATCCGGAAAGTCCACTTCCACTTCCCATAGGGAAGGGAAAGAGGACTAAATTGGGCCTCCAAGACGCACACACATCAGACGATACGCGGAATTACTTCTTTGGTTTGTTAAAAAGAGTTCTTGAGCAATATCTAATAAAATAGATTTATGGGGAAACATATAAACACTTTGACTTCCATATCTTTCACCGGCATTCAAACGTGTTTTCTAAACAGTGTTTAACTATAATTTTTGGGGCAATACAATGTATGTTTAAATTATTAATTAAAATAGTATTATTTAAAAAAAAAACACATTTATTTATTGTAAAATATAGTCTCATGACATTCACGTGAATATAACACCGACTATTTTTGCAATAATTAATTCTTTTTTATACGAGAAAGATATCTTAAATATCATGCAAAAATCAACACTATATCTATGTGTTATAAGATATAAAATAGTATATCAAATCATCCAATTACATCGAGTCTCAAAATCGTGTATGCAATTATAGACCGGATCTATTTTAATTAGGAATGAATATTGCATATTTAACTGGAGTTTCTTAATTTGACGAATGTTTTAATGTAGGGTTAAAACTGATGGTATTTTTCAATTAGATTTAATTTTCTGTTAATAGTTAATTAGCAATTTACTACATGAGTAGTGTTAGGCCAAAGGATTCTAATTATGTCTAAAAGTAGATAAGTTTGTCTAAAACGGAATATCTATTAACTTTATTTGTTCTATGCAAAAGAAGATTTAAATATAAAATAATCTTACTAATATTACAAATGATAATTTTTCGATGTATGTTTGTTAACAGGAATCAACAGAACGGCTAAATCTCGCTGAAATTTGACTAAGATGTACAACATAACCTGGAAGAACACAAGCTACTAATTAAGTTTATTTAACTCAGCGTGGAAGGAGTCGCGAGCGAAAGCTAGTCAGTTTATAAATATAAAGATTAAATCGAACACCAACTGTTGGTTTCTCAGACTAAAATCTTTGCATGAAATATATCGTTATCCTTGTCTTTCATCTTTGATAAAACAGAGACAACAATATGTTTCAAACAGAAAATTTGGTGTCAGAAACCAACAGTTTTTGTGTTTTTAAATTCAATACGTGCTGTTATTTAGCGTGGGTTTCTATTGCCGTTACATAAAGTAATAATGTTGTAAAGAATATTAGTTCAATGATAAAGTGTTTTTAAATTTGTTTTAGTTCAGAAACCTACGCTCTTAATTCCATTAACCTTTATCATTATTGTATACATGACATTTTGTTAGCAATATAGGAAGTGAACGAAAAAAAAAATTTAACACAAAAGGAATTTTTATAAAGTAATAGATAGAAATCCATGTAAAAGCGTATCGAACGGTGCGAGCGTTGATTTTATTAAAAGTAACACACACAACAATGCGTGCTCCTCACTACTTGCAGCCGACGTTTTTACTTTAATTGCGTGTTACATAAATTAAGAAAGACTTAAGGCGTACGGAATATACTATACTTGCTACTGCATCTCTTTCTTATTTCGGTATCAGCCGTTGCAGAATTAAAAAAAAACTTTATAAGTAACTTAAGTGTTATTCCAGATGTTCTACATCTGTGTCAAAATTCATCGAGATCTCGATTCTTACAAACATACATGCATACAAAATTTCGCATTTATTACTAGCTGTCGCCCGCGATTCCATACGCGCGGAATAAAAAACAATAATTAGTAGCCTTTGTGGGCTAAGAGGCTATGTTCTACATCTCTGACAAATTTCATCGATACCTTGTTAAAAACATCGCATTTATAATATTAGTAAGATGATATAAAAAAGAAAAATGATTGATTTATTTAAACCTTTGTCTTCGTAATTATTAGATATCAACGACGACCAAACACATTGATCTTCATGATACTTTTTTAAATCCTGTTTTTCTAGTTCGATTATACAGCTATTAAAAACAAAGTATTATAACTAGGCGCAAGCAATTTATTCATAGTCTAATTATCATAAAATTAACCGATAATAAATCATAGCGGTACCAATTAATTCGCTGACCAACAGACGCACGACGAGAAACTTTGTAATCTCGATTGAATACTGTATTTAAAATCCGTTAATGAATCATTTTAAATGAAAAAGTTGCTTATATCCTTAATGCATTTAACATTAAAACGTTGGATAATTTTTAATATAAGACCTTTTTGTATTTTAAACTAGTTGTCGCCCGCGACTCTATCCGCGCGGAATTAAATAAAAACTTAATAAGTAGCCTATGTGTTCTTCCAGACTATGTTCTAAGTCTATGTCAAATTTGAAGAGATCCGATGAGCCGTTTTAGAGATACATTCATCCATCCAGCCATTACACGTTTGCATTTATAATATTAGTAAGACGTAAGATAATATTTTCCCGTCAATCCATTCGTGGCTTATAGGCGTCGCGCCGTTTTAAGACGCGTATCCTTTGTTTATTTCCTCATGCGAAAGTTTAGATGGATGGATGGATAGATGTTTGTTTGAAAGTATCGCCAGAACGGCTCAACGGATTTTTATGAAATTTGGCATGGATGTAGAACGTAGTCTGGAAGAACACATAGTCTGCTTATTAAGTTATTTAATTCTGCGCGGACAAAGTCGCGGGCGATAGCTAGTTGAAAATGAATGTTAAATTAACACTAATAAGTACAAGTACATTTCGTGTCTCAGATAAATTGTGTAAGTATAAAACAGCCCAGATCGAGAGTGAAACCGCCACGATTTCTATTTAGCATACAAATTTACATCCGGCACTTTCCTCCAGTCACGACGCTTTTACAATCACAACTATTAAAGTTAAAACGCAACAAAAGTGCAGTTTTATTTAACAACTAGTTTAATTTTTGTAATTTAATTTAATTATAAAATAGTTTGATAGGCAAAATCGCAGGCAGAAGTCGGGTTGGAAGAAAAAGAAAGTCGTGTTAGAGAAACATCCGGGAATGGACCACAGTTGCCGGCGTTTTAGAAAAAGACAAGCTTGCTTCTTGAAGAACTTATCGTAGTTGTTTGGAAGTACCGCTGGAGTCGACTCGTTCCATAAAGAGGCTGTAAGAGGCATTTTTTTTATTAAACTTTGTTATTATAAAGATTATTGCCTTTTAATGGTTGTTTAAAATGTTACAGATTTTCGTAACTGGCCACTTACGGAAGTATCTTGTGGTTAAAAAAAAGAAAAAACAATTCTCAGGCGATAGTGGCCGGCCCGGGTGGCGCGTAACTCTATCCGGGTAATGATCTAATTACTTTGATTAATGAGGCACATTTATATCATGGTAAGTGTACACTGTCCGGGGAGGCGGTCTCAAGGCCATTTGATACGGCCCGTTCAGCAGCTTCCGATGGTTACAATACGGAATACGAATTTAAACTTTATTTTTTAACAATTAAAGTTGAAAATGATATGATAAAGTTAGTTGCATGTATTTATTTGACTGAAGAATTTAAATCTTAGTATAGATGTTATAAACAATTGAACATCATAGAAATATCACATCAGATTTTATACCTATACTAGCTGGCGCCCGTGACTCCGTCCGCGCGGACCTAAAAAGACTTAATAAATATGCCTATGTATTCTTCCACACTATGTCTTCAATCTATGCCAAATTTCAGCGAGATCACGCACCCGTTCTAGAAATACTTTCTAACATACATCCAAACATTCGCATTTATAATATTAGTGTTTCTGAACTTAACTATTTCATCATTCTTGGCAAAAAAAATACGAATTTTATCGAAATAGAGATAAGAAGTTATCTAGAAGTTCCCGTTTAAAGTTCGATAGTATCATTTGAACCTCTTTACCAATTAGGTTAATATCTTAATTTTCTCATGATAACGGTACTCACAGTAATTATGTAATTCAAAATTCGTACTCCGTTTGTGGCGATCACTAAGTGATGTAATCTGTTTCCTTTCGGAATGATTTCTTTTGTGCGCGCCTCTTTAATTACGCAATGTAAGTGTGCATTTTAATTACATAGAAGGGTGCAGAAATGCCGACATAGCTCGCGGCACTTCTATACCGTTTGTAACTCTTCGTAAAATCGCCTTATACGATTTATTGAATATATTATTAATACTAGAGATTTTGTCGTTTGATAGTAAGGAAGAAAAGAAAATCATTCTTTTCTTCCTTACTTTACTTTAATTAGACCGTTACTTAATAGTATTATTAAGTTATAAAAATTTGAATTCGTAATTCGAACAGGAGTTCTTGAAATACAGAACTTAATAGACATACAACTAGCTCTCGCTTGCGACTTCGATCGCGCGATAAAAAAAATAGTAACTGATTTTCAACCTACTTAATAAAATTTTATAAGAATCTTCAATCCGTTTTGGTGGAGTATGGTAACTAGCATTGTGTCACGGGAATTTTATATATATAATAAGATAGACGGCAAGAATCTTATTATATTTTTACATTCAAATAGTTTTCGTTTTTTTTAGAAATTTACGTAATTTACGTAGGAGCCATAATTTTTTCTAAGTCTCTAGTGTTTGTAGTCGAACTAGAAGTTGTGATTAGCGGTTCCGCATAATAATGGCCTGCGTGATATTTATTGCGTCTACTAACTATTGGAGAATCTTAATAAGCGAGTTATTTGTCTAGAAGGTTGAACGTTTAAAGATACTTTATTTATTCTCATATTGTCGATAACTAATGCCGAAAGAAATATACAAAAATGTTGGTATCCCTCTCATTTTCTTGGAAATAAAAAGAGATAATACTGTGTCACTAAAGACGAGGTAAAATTTAACTTACTCTAAAGGCGAATTACACTTAGATTTTAATATAAATTAAATTAAAATATTAAGTAAAAAGATATTCCAATTTGCATGAAACCTTTTTACAATATAGGCGGAGTTTCGTTTTTTTTTTAATTTTTACAGAGAATTTAATTTCCGCCAGTGACACGTCACGAGCCTCAAAAACTATTGCGCATCGCTCAGACGGTAATACAAAGCAATCTAAATTGGAAAATAGGCAACGCGCAGTGTGTGCTTACCAAAAACGAGCATGCTGAATGCGACGCGATTAAAAAAAGAAGTCCGATGCCGATCGCGCGGGAGGGGTGTGGGAACCCCTACCCCCCCACTTTTTTCGGCGGTTTTTTTTTCGCTTTTTTTTCGGGAGGTAGGCGAGGCATGGATGCATGCAGCCAGTGCCCACCTTTGTTTCGCATAAACAAATTAATTTCGGCCGCTGCTCCTGATGGCTAATATTGGACCCATTTCGATTATGAATCGATTAGCGAACTCGTCGCCGTGAATAGTTTTATTCGATTTAAAACGATACTTAAAAAGAAGTACGGTATACAACGATGTGATGATATACATTTTGTATATTTTACATCTTAGACTGTACTATTTAAATCATTTGGATTTTCTGTTATCAATCTTCTAGATTTTAAAAGCTATAAAAATGTCAATAATTTTATAAAAGCATACAGTATTTTACATAAATAGATAGGGTAATATGATATATGAACATCGACTATCAAACTAATGGACTAATTCTTCGTACAATGTGTAAAGAAGGTTCGCGTTGTCAGATTACAGTTCACGGGCACCGCATGCGCTGATGGAATCAGGTGGTAATCAGGCACTTGGGGCGCGCGGCCACCCCCACTCATTAAGGGTGGCGGGCGAGGACAATGCATGTTTGTGCTGCTTTTTGCCCATTTTTTTCATTATTTCATTTCATTTCGCCCGCCGCCCACACGTCCGCGCTCGCGATTGTGTGCGAGCGGTCTTTTTTTATAATTCGTTACCTTTTTTTATCGGTCGTTCCATTTTCAGAGGATGGGCAGCGTGCGACACACGAGCGACATACGGGCGGTTGGCACGCAGCGTTTTTATGACGCTTTCAACTTGGCAAAAATACGTTTATCTAAAAAAATCTCTTTATCATCATGATGTTTTGTATGTATGGAGATGTAGCAAGAGTAAGAACGTCTTTTTTTTTATTTCGTGTAAAAAAAATAAAGTTAAAAATTAGTAGTTGTCAACTCAATATTAACTGGACTTTATTCTAAGCACTTCAAATCTTAGATACAACCACAAACAAATATATTTTCATACCTCATAGCTATTATTAAGCAAAACTTAAAATAGCGATATGCTACATAAAGCTATTTCAAACCAGGGACTCCGTTCTCCGTTTTATTCAGAAAAAAACTATTATTAACTAGCTGTCGCCCGCGACACCATCCGCGTGGATATATAAAAAAAAATAATTAGTGTAGCCTATGTGTTCTTTCAGACTATGTTCTATACGTATGCTAAATTTAATCGAGACATTCTAGGCATACATTCGAAAAAAAATGAATAAATGTCCGTCTCCTGGCTCTAAGCTACCTCCTCACTAATTATCAGCCATATCGGTAAAGCCGTTCTTGAGTTATAATGTAACTAACACGACATTCTTTTATATACTTATATAGATAATCGCATCAAATTAACAATTTTTAACAATTGCAAAGTACATTGAATTAATCGTTCATAAACAAGAGACAAAACAAGACTGATTAAACACAAATCGATGGCAATAACAGATCAAAAGGAAAACAAAGACAACATTGCCGTACGCGACAACGCAGCCCCAAAGGGGTTGTTATACCAATCTAAGTTAGAGATTACTCGTGATAATAGCTCCTTTGTTAGGTGCTACGATAGGTGCAACAATATTACATTCATCCGGAGACTCAACCTTCACTCAATATTGCCTCTTTGTTTTAAATCCTGATAGGAATTGAACAGTGTTTATTTTTTTCAATACGTAATACCGTCCGTCGAGTTAACGCGGCGTTCATTTCGAGCGAATGATCGAAAACGAGTATTTAAATTTCAACTTCAATATCCAATATTAGGAATCGTCGATTAAAATCCGCGTCGAGTTTAGAGTAATTGTAATTTTAGAACTAATATTTATATCACGATGTTTATTGATAGATAAATATTTTGTGTAGAAATTTTTGTTGCTTTGAAATTGTTCTTATGTACTTTTGTTTATAAAATGAAGAACAATATTGAAAAATGTTTAAATAAACAAATGAACGATTACATTCAAATAAAGATATGAAAGTTGTATGTTTCGATAAAACTTATTGGAAATGCACGGCTGTGGTTTGTGTCCGATCTGCAAATACAGAATTAGTATATTTTGTGTTTATTTTGACATAAATATAGTTATAGAAAATAAAAAAAACAGCAGTATTAAACTTAAAGGAGGTCAATTAGTTTATTCATAAGTTGCCAAGTTAGTTAAGAACTTTTATAATAATTGAATTTGCAATATTCAATTTAATGAAAAGCACTATTTTAAAACAAATTTACTAACAAAATAGTTATCGAAAATTATTTAAATTAATTTTAAAACGAAACATCAGTCGAAGTCGTCGCAGGCCCAAAGTGTATTGTACTAAACGAGAAAGAATTGAGTGACGAACCAGTAGTAAGCTCTATTTCCACTAGTGCGACTAGCCACATGACTGGCGATACCGCTGCGATTCTTATACAGTTAGCATTCGCGAGCTGAAAACTGACGCGGCTAGTCCTTAGTGGAATAGGGGTCTAATGTGCGTGATGGTGCATTTTAATTCATTCGTAATGTGGACATCTCCCTTTTTAAATGTTTATTGCGATTCGCTTTTTTTCTCTCGAGACACGTCATTAGGTGATCACAAACGCGCGCCTGCATAAGTTCAGGTATAAGAATAACGAAGCAAGCTTTAAGACATATTTAATGAAGTTTTACAGTTTTTACGGATGTATTAACTAGTAACCTTACTTCTTACTAATATTATAAATGCGAAAGTTTAGACGGATGGATGTTTGTTATAAGTTATCTCCAAAACGGCTCAACAGCTCGATTTAATTCCTTATAAATGTAGAACATAGTAGTAGAAGAACACATAGGCTTCTAATTTCATTTTAACTCTGCGCAGACGGAATCGCCGGTGACAAATTATTTTTTATAAGCGTCGAAATGATGATGGCCAACCTCCAGTAAAGGCAAGAACATCTTGTAATTTAACAGTCTACGTACTACAGAGATCTTCCTGTCCTTTCCATCATTCAAGGGATCGTTTAATCGCTTGCTACGGTGCCCCTTTTATGTCGTAAACGGATCTGAATATTCATCGGTTAGTAATTGGTTCCCAGTTATTTTCTTACGCTCGTAAACGCACAAGCGCTTCATTGCGTTGTTTTGAAGTTTTTTTTTAATTCGCACCAACACTTGGTTTGCGAAATTATTATATGACTAGCTATTGCCTGCGACTGCGTCCGCGCGGTACTAAAACTTAATTAGTAGCCTATGTGTTCTTCCAGACTATGTTCTACATTTATGCCAAATTTCAGAGGCATCCGTTCAGCCGTTCTGGAGATACCTTCAAATAAATATTCATCCATCCATCCATCCAAACATGTGTGTTTCAATCTTATCTTTATACATATAAGTTTATTCTTAATAGCGATTGACCTTGACTTCGTCATCGCAGAATCAAAAAAGTTTAATAAGCCCGCGTGCATCAGCTGCCTTCCCGTCAAAGACTCGTCAAAATCGCGTAGAACACGGACATACAATCATACGGACAGACAGATTATTTTATTACTTTTTCGTTAACAACAACGCAAATGTATCATATGTATGAAATGTGTTTTTTTTTCAGTATACATACAGACACTGCAATATTATTATTATGTATAGATAACATAACATTAGTTCAACATAAGAAATACATAAGAAAGTACATAAGTTAATAAAACTAAAATCAGCATTACTATTCTAAGGTTACAAATCTATGGAGACTGAATATTGAAAGTCATAAATATCTGAAAATTGAATGTAGAAATAGAGGCAAGTATTTGATTATTTCAGAGCGATCATCTTCAGTGAGGCAGCAGGCGGAACAATCGCACATCCATTGATCAAAAACGTCACCCTGACATCGGATGCTTAGTGATTCATTCGAGATCCGTTAGGCGGCGCTGCGAGACGAACTCGCTTTGCTAACTTTACGACACATAGCGACATTTTCTTGAACTCAAATGTATTTTAAACATGGAAGTTATAAAGTAATTCTTGATTTTTTTTATAAAGAAAGCTCATGTCTATTATATATTAAATAGATTTTTTTCGTTGTTGATTAAAATTGTTATTTTCTTCGACTAAAAATGTTTAACATTACAATCGTTACCTTAAGCGTAGTGCGTTACCTCAAAAGGTAGGAAGCGTTACCTCAAGGGTTTTACACAGTTCTAATGAAAACTAAATGCGCGCATTAGAGCGGCCAGAATCATGTGCTAATTGCGCAGGGCTGCCGCCGCCACGCGAGCCTGACAAACGACTTTGATCAATCACGTCCGTCCTCCGCGGCCGGCCACGAGATTTATTTGCGCCAACCCTGCCTCAAGAGACGTCGACTACTTACAAGCGATTTTCGTCTCTATAACCTACAACTTAATCACCTTTTCTCCTTAATACATGGTGTATCGAAATTCGGGTGTGAGTCGGGCCTACATCTGCAGGCGTTGTCAACTGATTTCGAACGTGTTTGTCTTATGAATATTTTACTCGGTATTCTTTTAATATTATTCCGTGTATTTTGAGCATTTCAGTTATATTATTTATTTACTAGCATTCGCCCGCGACTACCTCCACGCGGAATTAAAAAAAATAATTAGTAGCCTATGCCTTCTTCCAGACTGTGTTCTATATGTATGTCAAATTTCATCCAATCCATCCATCCATCTAAACATTCGCATTTATAATACTAGTAAGGTTTTCGAGCGTTGGTGGCTCGGGGTCAAGCACTTGACTTGCAATCTGCAGGTCCTGGGTTCGAATCCCGCCATGTACCAATGTGTTTTTCGATTTCCGATTTACATATGTACATTTATCCGACGTTCTTACGGTGAAGGAAAACATCGTGATGCAACCTGCACATATCTGAGAAGAAATTCAATGATATGTGTGTAGTCAACCAACCCGCACTGGGCCAGCGTGGTTGACTATGGCCTAATCACCCTTAACTTAGGGTAGGCTCCGAGCCCCTCGGTGGGGACATATAGTGAGCTGATGATGATGAAGGTTTTCCAGGAAAACACAGAACAGGGAGTAGTTACATAATTTAAAAATGAACTCTATCGTGCAGTGTTTAACTTTTAATATCATTTAACATTAATATAACTCTATATTATGAAAAGATCTGTAAATATCATCACTTACGTTGTCAAATCCCTAATTGATTTATCTAGTCCTAGCCGTATGTTTACAAAGTTCTTTCCATCAACAGACCATTTCGAGTACCAATCAAACTGATACTGACAACATTTTCGAAAGCTTTAGGGCCATGGTAATGTAAACAGAGACGCATCTCGTAGTATATGCACAGAGACATGGAAACCCAAGTAATGAAAAAAAGACGATCACTCGATTGAATGTACCGTTTGATGGGAAATTGTCGGATAAATGAGTGAAATGAATTAAAATTTCTGATACGAATTCGATAAATCTGATTCGATTTTATTTAAAGTATGTAAAAAAATATCTTTAGCAGTTTACATATGTTATTTGCACGTTATTTTGAACTTTTTTTTTATAAAATAAATAAGTATTAAAAACGTATCAGATATGAAACAAGCTATGGAATTTTACCACGAATTACTACATAGCAATTTAAACTATTTTGCAGTCTAACCTGGGTAAGCGAGAAATCTCTATAAACGAGACGAATGTCCGATCCCGACGGGTTCCATAAGTGAGAAACTATTGTAAGAGAGAAACCTTCATAAGCGAGAAACATCGCGGTCCTTTGGACTTTTGTTTACCCAGATAAGACAGTATTTTCAAAGAGAAAAGTGGATAACAATATTAACAGGTGTTTCCTTCAATTTCTTCATCGTTACAGTCTTTTCAGACTGGTCGTGGTCAAGTATCAGTGACCCGCTTTACGAGGTGCCGCCACTCCTCCCTAGTCGCTGCTTTTTTAGTACATTGGAGTAGGGGACATCTACATCCGCTCTGATTTGACCGATTCACCTCATGGGCGATCTTCCTCGTGGTCTGTTGCCCTCAACTTTCCCCTGCACTACCAAGCGCTCTACGCTCTATTAACAGTGGTAGAACCCGCTTTAACATCTTCGCACGAATTGGCACGGCTCGCCCGGTGAAATACCACGACCACACAGAAGACAGGCGAGAAGTGGAAGCAATTCCGCGTTTCGTCTGATAAGTGTGCGTCCCGGAGGCCTAATTTACTCCTCTTTCTCTTCCCACCCTTTTTCTTCTTAGGAAAGGATGGGAAGTGGAAGTGGGCTTTCCGGATGAAGCATGCATGGAAAGGAAAAATGTTTTCTTTCTGTGCATCTCTCCTCCGTCGATTAAAGGTAGGCAACGCATATGCAATTGTATATGTCTATGGGCAACGGTCGCTTCGCTATTTCAGCGATTTCAGGTGGCCGCTCGCTCGTTTGCCACATTATGATATAAAAAAGAAAATATGGACTCGTCATCACGTCTTGAATAGTCACGTTAAAACTCACAGACACAAACACGCTCAAAAACGTGTATATCTTTTCAATGTTGGTGTTAAAACATAAATCGCTACGTTGTGAACGAATAAAAAAAATGCAAACCACCTCAGGAACAATTTCACTACAACTTTAGTAATTTACAAGCCAATTAAAATAAAAAATGGGAAGCATCCAACGCCACCACCCCTTTAATTATTATTTTTTGCATTTTTTAATGATGTTAAACAGGATTTTTCTATGCTGTTATCACCATCAACCTGCCCTTATCCTTAGTGAGGGTCGGCACATGTAGTACTCCTCCATACATCTCTATCAGCCTTCATATCTGAATCTACCCCCTTCCTACGCATATCCTCTTTCATACAGTCCATCCATACTTTTTTCGGTCTTCCTCTACCTTTGTAGCCATTTACATTCAACTTCATTGCTTTTTTGCGCATCCCTCCGCATAACATGTCCAAACCACGCTAATCTTTTACTACTCAATTTCTCGATCATTGGCGTTACTTTTAAACTTCCCTAATATATTTTGAACTACTTAATTATCTACGCTGTTATGTCAATAAATGTGTGACATATAAAAGTTAAAGTCAAACAATAGGATTTCCATTACAGAAACATTTTTAATTTAAGTTTTTCAGTACGAAAGATAATAAAATATTTTGCTTGCATTTGAAGGAATACAAATCAACTGGATTAAAAAGGAAAACTACATTTTTATGTTGTTATTTCTTTACAATTACATTGTATCGAATAATTTTATGGACTCTAGAAATCTTTCAAATGTTTATTTATTCTGTGATAAAAAATATACTAAATGTCATCGAATTAAATTTATCTTTTCAAGATTGTTATTTAAAATAGACACATTTAATTACAGATAATTTATTTAAAACCGAGATACGTGGAGTCAGGTCAGAGAACTTTTATCAGATCAATTCCTCAATTCAATTATAAGAACAGGAGGTTTATATGAACAAGAAAATGTCTAAGTTTAATGTAATCGCAATTTGATATATACAGGCTGTTCTTTAAAAAGCTTTCGTTGGGCTAGGCTACGCCTGATTCGTCTGAATTTGAAGTAATTAGCACGCCGTATTACATTCGGTATCAAAAGCGAAGAGCAATAGAAATCGAACCGCAACGGTATCGGGGTTACAAAAAGCCGACCGGTTAATGAAAAAACTACACGTAGTCAATATTTGATGAGAGCCAATTTAAATGTTCGTCCACTTGTAGACATCGCATAGTTCGCTCGCATCCGCCTCTGTACGTGTGCGCGGCTGCGGGGCGGGCCGAGCGGCGGGCGGGCGCGGGTAAAAAAACTAAGAAAAATAAAAATGGCGCACGCGAGGCTGTGTGCGCGGGAAAAAAATTGCAGATATAATGCCGGTAATAATAATAATAATAGCCGATCGGCCGTCGGTCCGAGCGGCGCACCCCCACTCAATTTTCATTCAAATGTGCTTGGCGTTTTTTTTGGGAACTTTTTTCCACCACGATATTTTTCGGGGGTTTTCCATTAGCAATGCGTCTATCTGAATAGTTGGCTGCGTTGTCGAAGCGTGCGCCTGCCACACACGCCCCTCGAACTCTTTAAAAAAAGAACACGAGTTCTTATTACATGCCCGAATTTTCAAAAAAAAGAAGACAATGCAGCGTTCGAAATGCTCAACTTCTAAAAAGTAGTTGACTGTGTAACCTGCCAGTTACATTTACGTATTACGTATTTGTTTTCGAAAGAAACAGGAAAAGATAAAGTTGATAAAAAAAACGTGTTCACACTTTTTAAAAAAAGTTTCGAGCTTGTCAATGAAAACACGTGGCTCTTATAAATCTCACAAGCAAAAGAAAGAAGGGTAAATGGCGGAATGGGTTAAAAAGGAAGTAAGGCCGGCGTTCGAGAGCGCGGAAGAGCTCTTTTTTTGTTGCGATTGCTTTTCAGTGCCGACGCTCGGAGCGTTTAGCTAATGCAATGAATACGATTAATAATTTGTATGAGATGAAAATTTGAGCAATGATTGCGCTTGAAGTTTTTAAATTTCTTTGCTTTCTTTAGTTTCATACTTTTTATTAAATGTTTTTATGGAAATTATAGATGTAACGAACGAAAGTTTGTTCTTAAGATGCCATTATTAGACGTTTTAAGAAATCTCATACTTCACAAATTATTCATTGTTAATATCAAAGTGTACACAAGTCGATTGTTCAATAATAATGTAAACCTACATTGCAAAAAGAATTCTAAACAAATTACGTAAGGATTCCATTTTAATTGTAGCAAATGTCATTTCTATACCCTCAGCTTTTAGACAGGGCATAGTTACGTGAGTGGACTTGTTTAATCAGTAAAAAAGCACGTACGAAAAAAATGTTAACGAACTGGAAGCAGAGAGCGGAATAGAAGAGACACAAGCCGAGGACCTCGACACAATATGACATGACATTCAATTTAAACTTGGACGGCGTGGCGGGGCGCGGCGGGGAGCGGCGGGGGCATGCGTTCAATAATTAACATAATGCTCTTTTACTCCTTTTTGCTTCCCGTTTGACACTCCATCACTCATGGAAATTCCATTTTCAATGCTGCTATATGAGGGGTGGGGCGCGGGGTGGTCTTTGCATGCGCGCAATGGACATGGCGGTTTCGGGGCCGAGGGGTGGTCGAAAAAAAGATTGTTAAAAAGGCATGCCCCCACCGCGGCGGTGTGTGAGTGCGTGCGGGTAAAAAAGCGCTCACTAATCGATACTATAGATTCTGAGGCAAGTAGGCTGCGCGGGTACTACGCCGATTGGTCGGCGGCGGATCGCTTCGGACTTTTTTTTTCGGAGGCCTCTAACGAAGCGGTAGATGTTCGGTCTTTCGGCGCAATCGCGGACCTTTTGAGTCCCAGGTTCGGTGCCGGCACCGAGCCGCACGGTTCGAGCTAACTCGACGGTCAACACTTGAGAATTAAGCGTGCTTATTCGCACCCCACTTTGTCCTTGTTGCGATGTTTTAATTTTCTGTGGACGTGTGCTGAGCAGAGCCGTACAATGACTACGCTCTATTGCTTTGCTGACACCTTCCACGTGTTTTTATTTTCCTACGATACTGGTGAATTTAATGACAATTCTTACAACTTTACATTATAAAAAAAATACTCATGATGACTGGTACAACATGAAAAGCAATACACCGTGGAACCATTCAAATATTTAGTGGCATTTGGAGACCGAAAATAACAACAAATTTTTTGTAGAATACCTTTAATTCTTAAAACAACAAGTGTAACTTAGTCCCAACTTACTTTTCGATAAGTTAATAAAAACTCATATCCATCAAATTACCTTCACATCTTATCATTTAAGTTATGAACTCTAAACTTATTAGATATTCTTTTAAGTTTAAGTAACATAAAGTAAAGGGTCACTTGTTATTATTAGTCGGATGGCGCTCAAGTAGCCCCCAGCACAGCAGCGACCTCTCGTGTCGAGAAGAGGCGCTCTAGTTAGACGGTGTAATAAACGCTCCAAATAAAGTAGTCTAACTAAAATAACTTTTTAATAACATTTAAAAAATATTAAAGTCTTATAATGTCGCATAGATTCTTATAACAATAGTTGAATACGAAAAGAAATAAAGATAACTTTCTTTAATTTAGAGAAGGGGGCAAACGAGCAACACATCGCCTCAAATTAAACCGACGGTCATGGCTACGCTACGCTCTTTTTTTGAAAGTGCCTAAGTTAACTGTTTGGAAATACCGCTAAGGACAGAGTATTCTACAACGCGTCTGTACGAAGTAAAAACGCTAAAACCTCGTCGTTGCGGAATGCCAGCCATCAAGATGGAAACGTTAAAATTTGGCACTCTGTTAACTCGTTTGATGACGGAACTCAATAGGGGAGGATAAGGGCAATTGTTAAGTTAACTATTAAATAAAGTCAGCCTGTATCTAGAACTGGTTTCATTACATTGGAAACCAAAGTTAAGGTGACTTTAAAAATGGCGATGAGAAGATTTGTGATGAACTTACCTCATTCTTGAGATTGATGGGCTCCTGCTGCGGCCGGGGCGGCGAGTGCCGGCCCAGCTCCGCGCCCTCCAGCATGTCAGCCTCGCATCCCGACTCGTCTGCACAACACACAAAAATTTTTACTAATATTATAAATACGAAGGTTTCGTTGGATGAATAGCGAGAATCATTAAACGGATCTCATTGAAATTTTGCACAGATGTAGAGCACAGTTAATTCTAATTGATTACGCCTTCCGTGTTGTTACGTAGTAACAATTAATAAAAATAAATATCTAAGAGTTTTTATTCTTAATATAAAAAACAATCACTTTTATAATTTTCCAGAGAATTCATACCTTATATTAAATACAAGACATTTTTCTCAATAAACGTGTAAAAGTAAATCATATGACGAGTGAAGAGCGGCCTCTAAAGAAAGAAATGGCCGCCATACCTGACCTGCCTCAACGTGATGCCGCAAATAGGTCAAGAATCGCGTCTACTGGAATTTAGAAGGAAATCCCCGCGCGTTATTTACCTGCCCCGCCACCGTATCGAGAGGGTGCGTGTCGCTAGACCGTCTCGAGTAAGCGCCATACAAAAACATTTATGATCACTAAGGATACCGCTTAGTGTAGATTATGGATGGAAAATCTACAGTAAGCTAGCTTAACTATTAAACGATTCCAAGTAATTTTTAAAAGAGCATTTTTAAAGGGAATTTTGTAATATTATTTTGTACCTGGCTACCCAGAATTTCAAGACAAATATTATTAGATTCTTATCAGTAGTAGTTGTAATTAAAGATTAGTTTTTTTTAAAACAGATTTACTTGTATGACAGTATTATATTGTACTTAATGCTATTGTATGGATGGATTGTTTGAAAGAGGATATGAGTAAGAAGGGGGTGAATTCAGATATGAGGTTGATAAAAATTTATGGAGGAGTACATACTGTGTCGATTGATAAGGACAGGTTGATGATATTGATAGAAGTTAGAACCAAGAAAGAATGACGCAAAGATGACGATAATAATATTTGTAATTTGCTGTGTTCAAATCATATTATTCGAAATAGATTTCGCAGAAGATTCGATGCTTGATCTTCAAATCTAACACTACATATTCCTAAGTTAATTTCCCACGAAAATCGTTGTTATAGAAACAAATATATTCATCTCATCTTGATCGTTTCGTGGAAATTACGCTTAAATGTTTCAATATGTATACGTAAACAAACATTCGCGTGATATACTTAGGTTTATTGGAAACCACTGTTTGGTAAGGCCGGCTACACACCTTTAGTTTTAACTGCATTCCTATTTGTACAGTCGGACGATTCAGTTAAAATAAACGTATGTAAACAATAACAGATGGGCTAGCACGAAAACTTGTGAGAAAGTATTTCTTATCGTCATCGGCAAAATTTAAAGTACAAAGAAAAATCTCATACAAATTTTGACATATCTTGTTTAAGATCTTATGAAAACGCATATCGCAAATATTCGTAATAGACCCTCTATACAGTTTAAGTGATAGTTATAATTTTACACACGATTCAATTGGACAGTCCAAATTTTTTGGTACGTATATTTAAATCTGAAGGTGTGTCGCTGGCTTTAGGTTTGTTGGAAACTCTTGTTCAGTAATACTGTTGTAATACTGTCTAAGAATTTATTTAATGCAAATAAAGGTGGCTACACACTATCGTATCAGACACGTAACAATACGTCGGGTTAATAACGATGTATTTAAGTGCTTCGATAAGATGTTTCCGATTTAATGTGTCTTGTTATAGTATAGTTTCGAATTGTTTAATCTTAAACAGAAAATCAAGTCCCAAAATATTGTAGTCTCCCCTATTATTTACTCTGGTAGAAGTCCACATGTCCAGTGGTCAATTAAAAGGCGGTAAACTCATTAAAAGTAGAATACAACTGAGAATTATTTTAATTCAAGTGTCCTACAAACGACACTTAGATAAGCAAGATCTCAACATAAACAAATACGTTCGACGTTACCACTCCAATCAACTCGGCATACCAAGCAAGCGATAGTGAACCTTATCGACCTTTACAAAGTAAGACACCACCAATCATTGTTCTGCAAATAGCCCCAGCCTAAGCAACACGAACTGATGCCAAAACGTAGCAGCCGTCGAATATGATTGCTCCTAATGCGGCCGGCAGGGGGGGAGGTTAGGTTTGAGAGGGGGCTGGGCTGAGGGGGGAGGTTACTGCGTCGCGCCGTGTTCTGACCGAGCAGTAAGTCTGGCTTAATCCTATCGGAAACGCGGGCCCCCCATTGAAGATCGGCAAGGATCCACACGACGTTAATGTGTGAGACATGTCTCGAGATATCGATAAAGATTTTTCTACAGCTGCATATTACTTGACTCGGACCTAATTTTAATTTAATGTATTATTGTAACAAGTATAATTAACAAGTAAGATTAGATCAGCTGAACAGAAAATACAGGAAAAGAGCAGATATAAATTGCGTATAAACTGTCGCCCGCGACTACGTCCGCGTGGAAACGAAAACAACTTAATTAGTAGCCTGTGTGTTTTTCCAGACTATATTCTACGTCTTTGCCAAATTTCAGCGACATCCATCCATCTAAACACTCGTATTTATATTAATAAGAAGTAAGATTTATAAGTTATTTGGTAATAATCTTTCTTCTTTACATATTTTTTAAGATATATTTTATCAAGGAATAGACAACATTTATCGTAAACCGCAGTCAGGCGTCAGACTTATCCGCAGTAGCTACACCTCGTATAGCCGGGCGATGCATCTAGGCGAGGCTAGGGGGCGAGCGGGACGAGGTGGACATTACAAATTAATAGTACAAAGACCGGCCGCAGATCGCCGTTGCGAAAATTTACAGGCGGCAGACACTTATAGTGTACTGCGAACGATAAAGGCACTGGCTTTATGGACACGTAATATGTAAGGCAGCCTTAAGGCTCGGCATCGACGACATAGTTTTGGCATGTGTATACCTTGCACTAAACAATTTCCTCGCCTATAGTGTATAAATCTATGTTTTTATGTGACAATATACATACTAGTTTAGTTATATAATATGTTTTGGATTGGTTGTGTGTTCTCGTCTTAACCTTCCGTATTTGAGATAAATTTTTAATTATTATAGCATAGGAGTCTATCAATATAGTATCTTATAGTTGAATTTTTATGCTATATTAAGCAACATTTTTATGTACTACATTATCTTATCTTACTTCTTACTAATATTGTAAATGCGAATGTTTAGATGGATGGATGTTTGTATGAAGCTATCTGTGGAACGGCTCAATTGATCTTGATGAAATTTAACATAGATGTAGAACATACTCTGGAAGAACATATAGGCTTCTTATTAAGTTTTTTTTAATCCGCGCGGTAGTCACAGGCGACAGCTAGTGTTAAATAAAACTTTGGAAAACTTTTTTTTTTTTGGCTCATTTTGAAGTTTCTTTCAGCCACACGTTTCCAATAAATTAAATATCACACTTGGTTGAAGAATAATCGAAGATATTTCTATAATCGCATGTAATTAAAAAAATACATTGAAATCTTTAATTTCTTCGAAAAATTTCTAAATAGTGTCACAACATTCGGTCCATTGGCTTGCACGTTGCTGGGGGCAGTTGCCCGCCCCGCAACCCGCGCGACCGCACACCTCTGCGTCAGACGAGTGCATTCGGAACCCATCCCGGCGATGCGTTGATTGCGTTAGTCTCCAAGATCCTATTCTCTACCAGACTGGAATGTAAACTGATCATACATATATCTGATTTATATTAAGATTAAACTCAAATATAATTTTCAATAGTTATTTCGTTCAAACTAGGTGGGAAATAGTAGGTTGAATTGCAAACCATCTTGTTAGAAAATTACTAAATCACAAACCATTCGGGGACTAATTGGCGTTAAAATATATAATGACACCTTTAACCTTTTTAAAAATAGCTACCGAATAGTTTTTCACACTGATCATTAAATCCACAACAACTTTAAAAGGGAAATGAACCGAGTAAGCGATCTAAGCGGGCACTTAAAACAGATTATTTTAACTTGGAACCGGAGATCGGAGCTCTTTTGTATTTCTATTCGGCCAACACCGACATGATCGGTGTAGGCTTTAACGAATGCCTCTCGACAAAAGTAAGCGGACAAATTGCTTCTAAAACAACAAAAGCCGAGGCCGGAAAAATTCACAATCGCAACGAATCATTAATCTCAAAAACAAATGGAAATCGGCCGACATCTGCCGCTATATATACTATGGCTCGCGAAAAAAATAAAATGGCCGCCGCCATAGTCGACAGTTGTCACGTTATTCTCGACGGGATTAATTAGAAATGCGATTAAAAGCAAACAAAACAGGGTGAACTTAAATTAATGAAAAATTACCACCCTCCGCGAACGACTCGTCAACTCTTTTTTTTCACAGGCTCGCTCCCGCGCATTAGGCGGCTTTAATTTGAATTCGAAATTAGAATTACGCGCGCTTTATAATTATATTTTTTTTTCGATGGCGGCGAGCTGATTTCTAATTCTCTAGGGTCGATTATACGCTGACGGCCGGATAATATAAATTTTATTCGCATATCTTTTTGATAAATCTTTTATTTATTCTGACTCGGTGTGAAAGTTTAAAATTATTGAGTTCTTTATACAATTCATTGTTAGAATTCGCTTTGTATAGTTTTTTATCAAGAAAAATTGATCATAATATAATCTCAAAATTAAGTAAACATATTACTCAAGTGTTTTTTTTTGTTTAACCATTAAACAATAAATCAGAGGTTAAACTATCATACAAAAAAATTTGTTTCTATTTTTTTTATAACAGAAGGGGGGAAACGAGCAGCGGAAACACCGTGGTGTTCAACGAAGCCCATGGACATCAGCAATACCAGAGGAACCTCAGACGCTTTGCCGGCCTTTGAGATGATGATACGCTGAATAACTAACTTGTAACCACGTCAAAAGCATTTGTCACAAGCAAGTTACAACACAATAATTAACATTACACCTTTACTAACGAATTAAAAAAATTAGAAATTACTCTAACAGCGAGGCGGTATTTTAAAAAATATAAAGCGGGTTCGCACAATTGACTTTCCCGCGTGAATATAATTTTAGAACAATAGAGTTCGGATATAATAAGTGATCGCGGGACGTGGAAGGGCAATGACGAGAGCTTTTGTACGACGAGTGCGCCCTGAGGGCACTCACGCACGCGCCCGCACCCGTCTCCGCAGAGTTTTTATATTTTTAGAGAAAAAATAATAACAATCGAATTAACAAATTGATACATCGATAAAATCTGTATCACTATCATCTCCCTAACCTAGTTCCAATTACGTAAAAGAACACGTGGTTTCCGTCTCCATATTGTTAGGAAGAAAATTCGAAAATGTGACAATGTATTAACACTAGTCTTACTAAAATGTCGACGTTTATATCCCCTCACTATTCATTCTGACACTGGACTTTGTAACGAAAGCACGTCATTCGTGGCAAATGATTCTAACAAATACTGTTTAAAAATATCAATCTATCTACCATCATCTCAACCGTCACTTCAATCTTATCATGTCACCTTTCACCCAATCCATCTCTTCCTAAGCCTACCTTTACCAGTGTACCCTACGTACGAGAATGTTACGTATACTTGTATACTTATACGTAACATTCTCCGTGTCAACATGAAAGAAATTAAATTAAACTGTGTGATACAAGACATATGATTGGGGAAATTACGAATAAGGGAGACCGTTTATTAATTTCTTAAAGGGCAATTCATCTGCAGTTCCTCTAATGTGGTGAATGAAATTAATAGGTGTATATCAAAGTGTTGTTTATGTGTTAAAATTGACAAGGTTTATTTGGTAACAGCATGATGTTAATGTTGGCAACTGGTCGACGCATCCGTAAAGGTATATCAAGACGAGCATGACCTTCAGTAATACAGTATGCGAAGATGTGGTGAAAGTGGCAAGGCTTATGTGGTAAAAGTGACAAGGTTGGACGATAATAATTTTAAATTAAAATATTTACCTCTGTAGTTCCAAATAGGATTGATATGCAGTCCTTAAATAACACAATAATTTCACGTACACAAATGTACATAACAACTATATTATAGTTATATCTTGGACATCATTAAAATCAAACATTACTAGATACTTTACACTCGCAAAGGCATTTCCGCGTTCTACGCGCTGATGTTACAAAAGCTATAAAATTTTCTACAAACTACCCACCGTTAATACGTTACTTCAAAGAACTGTCAACACTCAATGCGTTGTGTGAATAATGAGCGTAAATAACGATTTAAATTAAGAACGCTATGCTGTGGTTATATACAATTAAAAACAACATCGACAAAAGACAATGCTGTAAAATTCTGTAGGAAACTTTCGTGGTCGAATTTTTATAACACCCTGTAATCGTACTAATATTATAAAGGCTAATGTTTAGATGGATGTTTGTTACGTGGTATCTCCATAACGGCTAAACGGATCTAGATCTAACTATAGATGTAGAACATAGTATGGAAGAACACATAGGCTTTTTTTTAAAGTTTTGTTTTTAAATCCCGCGCGGACGTAGTCTTGGGCGACAGCTAGTACGGTAATATTCTCGAACTTTATCAACCAATATCATGTCTACGAATTTCGATATTTCGGGGCAAAGAATTTTTTTTATAATTATCTTTTGCATTGTCCAATAGTTAGTTTATAACGTTTAAACACGAACAATACTTAAGTAGAATAATTAGAAAATTAGTCTCTCCGATTATTTATGATGCAATACTTCTTTATGCTATTTCGTGTGTAAAACTTTAATTTATCAAGAATTTTTAATCGACTATACGCGATGTTTTACTATGTTTAGTGTAATTTACGAGCTATTCCATGAATTCTAAAAGACTTACTAGAATTGGTAGAAATATTTCTATTATTAACGACTATACGATATAATACGATACAAATATAACGAATAGTATTCGTACGATGAAGGAAAACATCGTGATGCAACCTGCACATATCGGAGAAGTAAGCCGCACTTGGCCAGCGTGGTTGACTATGGCCTAATCACCCTTAACTTAGGGTAGGCTCCGAGCCCCTCGGTGGGGACGTATAGTGAGCTGATGACGATGATGATAATTAACAACTATAAATTATTACAGAATTTGATATAATTATTTTATCGTGTACTTATTTATTAACCTATCTTTTAAGTACGTGCGTAAAAATCGTGTTACCAAATTAGTCGTTTAAATATTACTAAGTAATCAATTAGATTTCGCAAGCGTAATCTACACTAAGGAATTGCTTAAATAACTACAAGGGACTGTGAATGAGACTATTAAGATTGAAAGTAAGTAACACTGTCAGATCAACACGAAAGTTCTACGAAGCTAAAGTCATAAACGATAAGGTTGTTTAAACAACACGAAAAAGGCTATGCGCGGTAATCGATTGCGAAACGGGGCAAAAGCTTAATATAATAAGACACTTAGTATGGTTTGTGTACTGATAAATACATTGATAATAATCATATTTACATTTCTAAGGACTATGTTAAACGAGTAACATAACAGATAAATTGTATAAAATCCAATAAGAAGAAACTATACCAACAAATTAAGTCAATACAAAATTGGCGCGAAAACGATGTTGAAATGGCGCGAAAACGCGTAAACTAGTGCATGATTAAAACGAAATGAACCAGCGCCCGTTTACAAATATCGGTCAATTAACGGCCGAGTGGAATAACAATTGAAATCGGTTTCGCTTTCACCGAGGCCGGCCCACGGGCTAAATATAATAATAGACGGACAGATACATCAATGCTTGTCCACCGTGTTTTCCTACGGTCACTTTCAATTTTCCGTGCGCGCGCTCCGTGAGAACCACTACCATTGATAACCGCAGTCACCAGTGAGATCCAAGTGACTTCCAAATGAGTTCTAATAAATTATATCAAATGATCTTATACTCCTTGTTGTTATTTTTTCGTAAAATTGTAACTCATTAAAAATATTAGTTACTTAAATGATAATAGAATTGAGATAAACTAATCGATTGATGATTTAAGTCAAGCTGCAAGCTCAAGCAATTGGATCAAATCATGTCTGTACGTACTGTAGATCTATTAGAAATATTTGTGACAGTGACAAACGTATCGTCAAAAGTCTGTGCAGCGCCCCCTATCGGGCGTATCTAAAATCTCATACTAATTCAGACATAATTAAAGATAACTTGCCTAACTTAATCACACCTAATAAGTTATAAAACTGAACTAATTAAAATAAAATGAACAATTTTGATGCTAATCTATCTGCTAGTCATTGATACTAGATTACAAGATTGTATCACTGGCAGTAAAAGTAGCGTAAACTTCGCACTCTTCTTTCATTTAAGAAATTAACACTAAGGGTTACCCTTAGTAACAAATTAACTACTCTGAGTGAGTCATTTTTAAATCTATTAAAAGGTTATTAGTGAAAATGCATCAAATAGTAGTGGTTTCATTCTGGATATCGATGTTATACGCGGGGCACGGACTGTGCGCGCGGCCGCGGCACCGCGAGCACCGCACATTTGTAGCAGGGCTGCTTACGTACGCGCTTTAATCATTCACCGGCCCGCTACCGACTCTCCCGAAATTAAATCGCGTGCTCGCGGAATGCATTATTTAAATTTTATGAAAATTAGCGGCCCGAAAAAAAAATAAAACTACCAACATTCAACACCTCTTTAAGTGTTTACTTTGCTGTTTAACATATTTTAATTACGTTTAAATAGTGTTAAGTTTTGTTGACTTTAATATGAAAATTATGATAACTGGCCAGTTTTTACCTACCGATATTGAACAAAAAAATACACGACAAATAATAGTAAATACGGTAGTAGGCTGATTTTTTCCTGCTTTATTTCTCGCCCGCGACTCCATGCCGAATAAAATCACATAATTAGTAGTCCTTGTGTTCTTCCAGACTATTTTCAATATGAATGCCAAATTTCATCGAAAACCGTTCAGCCATTCTGTAGTTACCTTAAAACAAACAGCCATCCATCCATCCAATTATTTGCATTTATCATATTAATAAGATTTTTTAAAAGGTGTAAATGAGGAAAGCTACTTTTTTGGTTATTTCTTGAATTCATTTTGGAATTACATTGTTTTTGAATCTAGACTTTCACACGAAATATGACCATTAAGTTAAAAGGTACAGGTACATTTTCCGCCATACAACCTAAGCTATATAATAGAATCTTTAATATATTTGTAAGAACAATAGTGTAATTAAAAATTTAATATCCTTGCTCATACCGGTATGACTCCAGTCCGTGCTCCCGCGTACAATCAAAAAGATTTTTAACGATTTATTTCACGATAACTTAACATCTGTACTAAATACAATACGTGTACAATCATAAAAATTGCTCATCCATAAACTTCCATAATAATAATATGCATTAATAAACTAACTTTTAATGAAATGTCAACTTTATGTACAGCGTTATAAAGTAATAAATCCTTTGTAATATGGTCGATTCATTAGTAATTTGAATGAAAGGGTTGGCAAATCCAACTTCTATTGTTAATAGTCACGCGTCGACTTAGTATTTAATATAATTACGTATTATATTTCTGTTAGTATAAAAACGTCCCGTCATGAATAGTCGAATGTACGCCATAGTATTCTTAAAACTACCTGAGATTATTCTTATGAATGAAAAATATTACAACTGATATTCAAATGTTAAATTATTTAACACAAAGAAAAGGCGATTAAAAAGTCAAAAGACGAATATTTGGATGGATGTTTGTTCGAAGGTATCTTCGGAACGGTTCAACGGATCTTGCCGGAACTTGACATAGATGTAGAACATAGTCTGGAAGAACACATAGGCTACTTTTTTTTTAATTTGACGGAGCCGCGAACAGCAGCTAGTCTATCACACTTTTGATTCAGTAAAAATGTAGAGATGGAACTATCAAACCAGAAATTTTAATATAAAAAATTAATTTCAACAAAATTATAAGACTTCAAAATATTCTCACTTGGTTCCGTGTAAACTGACAAGAAAAAGAGATTAAGAAGAATTTAAACGATTAGAATGGACATAGTGAAATAAAAGATAATTTTTAGAAAAAAACATGTTTACTCAAAACTTTTTATTTTCTTATTATTTAAAAGTGACGTAAGAAAGCGTTAATAAAGTGTAGACAAACAGTGGTAAAGGACTGTCAAGTAATGTGATTAAGTTGGCAACATAAAAAGGCGCAAACAACCGCCTTCGCTGAGACGTCTCGTTATTTCGATTCTAATTATGTTTAATGTCCCTGTTATTTTTTGAGTTTTAATGCGCGCCCGCTATAAAAAGATAATCACAAAAATAATTGAAACGAAATAATAAAGGGAGCGAAGAGGGTCGCGGGGGGAGGTCGGGGAGGCGATTAATGACGAAAGGGGGGGAGGGGGATAGTCGGCGCATTACGACCTAAATAATCAACATAATTACACTTTTTACCCCCGTTTCCCCTTTTAACATCTGAAAGTCTATTTGTAAAGGTCTAAAATACCCAATTTTGAGTCATTGTGACACTGTATACCAGTCTTTCCCAAAGTGTGCGATAACGCCCCCTTGTGGGCGCTGCAGGTCTCAAGTTGCGGGTTATAGTAAAAGTTTCGTTTAGAATTCTCCGTTAATAAACATATATAGGTCACAATAATACTTTAATTTAATTTGAAGTTATAGATAGTGGTCTTTAAATATGTGTGTGGCGCTAAAAAAATATTTATTCTCAAAGTGGGCAGTAGACAAAATAAGTTTGGGAACCACTGCTGTATACCATCGTGTTTATTCAGTGAATCTGACACTAATTATAGCTTGTTACAAAAAAATTGCAACAACTATTAAAATGCATTCTACTGGCACTTATGTGCACATAGACTTTACCGATCATTTTTATTCCGTTTATTGTTTATCTAAAACCACAAATATATGTCAACGGTACCCTACAAATGTATACTTAATGAACAAAACGGTTAATTATGATTTGACTAGAAATAAGATTTATGACGTTATTACTATAAATCTATATATATAAAAGAGAGTCGTGTTAGTTACACTATTTATAACTTAAGAACGGTTTTACCGATATGGCTGAAAATTGGTGAGGAGGTAGCTTAGAGTCTGACATAGGATTCTATTTATTCATTTTTTTTTCGAATTTATGCCTTGAAGAGCTGCTATTTATTTTACTTACTAATATCATAAATGCAAATGTTTAGATGGATGTGATGTGGATGGATGGATGGGTGTTTGAAGATATCTCGAGAACGGCTGAACGGATCTCGATTAAATTTGGCGTACGTATAGAACATAGTCTGAAAGAACACATCGGCTTCACTAATTAAGTTTTTTATATATCCACGCGGACGGAGTCGTGGGCGACATCTAGTTCTAAAATACCTATAGTAATGTAGTCAGATTGACTGATTTAAAATAATTTAAATCGTATTTTATTGATTGTTTTTTGCTTTTAAATATTTTTGTTAGCGAATACAACCGAGTTATCTATTTATTAAGTTACTTCAACGAATTCAATAATTTATTATAACTAAATACTTGTAAAGGTTTATCTTAACCTTTTACAATAAGAAAAGCGAGAGTTTCTCGAAGGAATCAGTATATAATTAAAGATAATGAGACGCCATTCAGACGTCCGTCTGGGTCCTTTGCGGCATAGAGTTAGGAAAAGTCAAAAGTAGATCATGGACAAACAATTTCAAAATACAGTTTATCTCTTTATGCCAAAATAAAACATTTTAATGTCGTTTATTTTTATATAATTAATTTTATTTAAAATTCATAATAGTATCATCATCATCAGCTCATCGTACGTCCCCACCGAGGGGCTCGGAGTTAAGTTATTCATAATAGTATATTTATGCGTAATTTATCTATCGATATTTTTAATAGGTGTAAAAATCACACCAATTGCCATAAGTAAATAAAATAACAAACAAAAATTTTACAAGAAATAAATACAATCCTTAAAAAATCTTATTTTTTTGTGGTCGCTCTATAAGTTCGTAGCTCTACGTGCACCCTTCTGCGCGGGCTAAGACAGAGATCTCCAAATGAAGGATTTAATTCAGTTATTTCGTAGCCATCTATCCCTTTTTATTTGCGAATTCAACTTAAAATTTAATTGTTGATTAAATCAATTATTCATCGCCTCAACAATAATTTTGAAATTTGTCCTTCTACAAATATTTCTGCAAGAAGTAATGTTAATTTCTTTCATTCTTAAATTAAAATTAACTCTTCCAATAAATAATTCGGTTTGAACTTTGTCGTAATAAAATTAGTCACACACAAATATTTATTACAATTCCAATTTACACACACATTTCTAGAAGTGAAATTACGTTCCGATTCAAGACTGACACATGACAATAGAGAAGGCGTAAAGTGGAAGTATTTCCTTCTAATCTTCCAGACCCTTTTTAATAATGATAGGATGGGAAAGGAATGTTGAAAAATAGGCAATTGATTTGCAACACTGACTTACCACAAATGTCTATGACGACTGTAACTTATTGCATCCCGGAGGCCTAATTTATTCCTCTTTCCCTTCCCACCCTTTTCCTTATAAGGAAAGTCTGGGAAGTGGAAGTGGACTTTCCGGATAAGAGGATGCATGGAAAGGGAAAATGTTTTCTTTCTATGCATCATCTCCTCCGTCGATTAAAGGTAGACAACGCATATGCAATTGCGTATGCATATGGGCAACGGTCACCTCGCTATTTCAGCGATTTCAGGTGGCCGCTCGCTCGTTTGCTACCTTATGATATAAAAAAAAAGCTACGCTATTTTACCAATGCCAAGTCTCCGTTCGCGCTTTTGCTAAGTTCTTCTCAATATTAAAGATTTATTATAACATATATGCTTTGCATTACTATTTAAAAGCGATCCTTAAAACTTGAACAATAGCACGAAGTATTGGTCATAAAAGTTAAAAAATCGCGATGGCAATCGTAAAGTCGCTGGCTTGTAATTTGCGACGGACAAAAAATATATATAGACCATTTGAAATTAAAATCGCTAATGACGAAGACCATTAAGTTAATCATTTTAATTAGAAGTTGGCGTTCTCTTGCGCTTTGTGCGAGGCCTTTTTTATAACGAGATGCGCTTCTACATCGATATGAAGAAAACATTTTAATAGCTACGTTTACTACGTATAATACTATTCCTTTAATAGTCAGTTTCCACTGCACACTGATCCGATAGAGATAAAATCATCAGCTCACTATAAGTCCCCACTAAGGGTCTCGGAGCCTATTCTAAGTTAGGTGACTACGCCATAGTCACACGCTGGCTCAGTGCGGGTTGACTTCACACATATCTTAAAACTCGCTGATATATGCAGGTTGCATCACGATGCTTTACTTTACCATAAGAAAGTCGAAATATACAAATGTTAATTGTAAATCGATTGCATTTGCAAGAGTCGAAGTTTAAATGGCGGAGCAAATCTTTACAGTTGACATTTTATAAATACGCGTCAGCTGTGTAGTCGCTTTGTCTGTAGTGATAGACAACCGACGTCGACGATTCATTCATTCGCGATACTTGCGACGCAAATACAATACTAGTTTTAACGTTACGTTGCCTTGTATCCGAAGGGTCTTATCTCAAAATATAGTATAAGAATTGTTTTTAACCAGAGAAAAATTGACAGAAATGTCTCCGTGAGACGTAAACGTAATCTTACTAACGTTCTAAATGCGAATGTTTGGATTGATGAATGTTTCTTTCAAGGTATCTCCAGAACGGCTCAACGGATCTTTAAAAAAATTTGACACAGATATAGAACATTATCTGGAAGAACACGTAGATTACTAATTATTATTTTTTATCTCGCGCGGACGGAATCGCGGACGATAACTAGTCTTAATCTATTCCCCCATGTTACATGCAAATCACACGCACGTGCACGCTCTAAGTATCCAGGATATCTATAATATGCCACCTCCTGTCAACACCCAGTACAGTGTACAGATCTTAAGGTTGTCAATTGAATAATATGCGATTGTAAGTACCACGAAGTATTATTATAGAAAATGTTAACACGTTTATATTTGAGGATATTCCTATAATATTAAATGGCCAGCCGCGACTCAGTCAACGCAGAATTCGAACCAAAACTTAATAAGTAGGTAAGTCTATGTGTTTTTAAGACTATGTTCTACATCTATGTAGCATTTCATTGAGATATGTTGAGCTGTTCCGGAGATATCTTGAAACAAACATCCATCCATCCAAACATTCGTATTTATAATAGTAAGATTGAGACAGTCTCTTAATAAATGTACGAAGTGTTACATTTAACTATTTTATTCAATTCATGATTAACGAAAATCAATCTAATATGATAAAAGGAAAACTTAAGATAGTTGCATGGATGTTTGTTAGAAGGTTTCTCCAGAACGGTTGAATAGATCCCGGTGAAATTTGGCATAGATGTAGAACATAATCTTGAAGAACACATAGGTCAATAATTAAGTTTTCTTTTAATTCCTCACAGACGGAGTTGTGTGCGACAGCTAGTAATATTGTAAAAAATAATTAAAATTTGATGAAATCGTTATACCGTTTCTTTGTAAGAGTTAATAATCAATTTAATCAAACTGTAATTTACCGCAAGAAACCGTTACACGAAACGTCGGTCTCTTTAATTATATAATAATTTTAATGTCAACATCTTTACAAATGAGCTATTAATTCGAAGTTAATTAAACTCGCGTTATCTTCGTATGCACAAATAATTAACTACAAAGAGTAAAAACAACCAGTTCAAGTTGTATCATTACGTTTTAAAAACCTGAATACTTGTGACATTCCATTGTAATCGAATTACGAGAATTTATAAATATTCAGTGATACATTACTGATAAGGTTAGGAAAAAATTTATAAACAGTCAGGTGAAGCGACAATGGATAGGGTGCAGAAAAACAGGATCGTTTACAGGAGCGTTAATTGATTTGAATAAATGAATGATTACAATGTTAGTAAAGGAACTAATACCCGGTTTCTGAAGTTTCCATTTATATTTAAATATCTAGTGATTCAATTATTTACAAGATTAATTTCAGTTATGTTTCTGAGTATGAAATGAAGCGTTCATTAATTTTGTAGCCTATAAGTGCATGCGTGCACTAGCTACCTTCCCGTGCAAGCCTTGTCAAAATCGGTCCAACCGTTATTAAGATTACCCGGAACAACCGTGGCGTTGGGGACAGACATTTATACAGACAGAGAGACAAAAAAAATTGTTTTTTTCAGCATCAAGTGATTGTTTTACGATATTACAAACACCCGTACGATTTATTCATATTTTTTTTCTACGTATATTGTCTTGTGCGATTAAAACGAACTAACGCGTATTAAAAGCGAAGTCTTCGGTTTAAAAAAATTAAATGTTTCTTACTATAGCTCCTAGTTTCAATGTCCCGTCCATTCGATACCCACGCATAGGGATTTTCATTTTTCATAAAGGCTGTGATTGCAATGGCCTCTGAAAGAAGAAAAAGAAAAGATGTAGGAAGACTTTTTGGAGATTTTCTTTTTTGAGAAAAAGAAAATGGGTCAAATCGCGCCCGCATATAATCAATATTTAATTTCATAACATGAATATACACGTAAATGTGAATGTATTAACGACATTCTTTGCTTATATCAAAAGACGAGATCCAAATCGTAATCTACGACTACCTAAAGGTAATAAGTTAGTTTGACACGATCGATTATTGTCCAACATTTATGACATATTTCAGCTGTAGGTAAGCATATGTCACCCTGATTTACCTCAAGTAGGTTTATTTCACGCATTTATATACATAAAAATTAATTGCTGTTCGTTAGTCTCGCTAAAACTCGAGAACAGCTGAACGGGTTTATCTTATATTAGTCTTGAAATGTTCGTGGACGTCTAGGGAAGGTTTAAAAGGTGAGAAAAATTGGAATAATTGCCGGGAACTAATTAAGTTTTTTCTTTGATTCCACGTGGACGGTGTCGCGGGCGACAGCTAGTCAACTATAAATTTTACCCTTGCCTTATACACTAATTAGCTATCGCCCGCGACTCTATCCGCGCAGGATTAAAAATAGATGTTGGCCGATTCTCAGACCTACTCAATATGCTCACAAAATTTCATGAGAATCGGTCAAGCCGTTCCGGAGGAGTATGGGAACGAAAATTGTGACACGAGAATTTTATATATAACATTAGTACTTTCAAGTAAAGATTCGAATACAAAAAATACTGGCCAGAAATGTTTTAGAAAAAAATTATAATAAAGTTTAATATATTTGCTATAAACAGCCACTTATTACACATAACATTTGTTGAATTTTATCATTTAATGGCGTATATTTCCTTAATTATATTAAGTTTGGTAAATCACGTTCTTTACGTAACCTTGTGGTTATTCATGAGATATAACGCGAAATAAATATAATAATAAATTGATTAGAGCATTAATTGTATCCGCATATGAATTTACCTTAATAATATTACAGAATAAAGCTTAGCAACAGGATAAATCATATTGTATTATAGTAACAATATATAAAGTACTAGCTGTCGCCCGCTAACTATTGGTCGCAGCGTAATGTTACACAGCCTAAAGCATTCCTCTATAATTGGACTATCCAACAAAAAAAGAATTTTTAACCATTAGTTCTTGAGATTAGGGCGTTTAAATAAACAAACTCTTCCGCTTTATAATATTAGTATAGATTAATAAAAGCCTTATTGAAATTGCGACTTATAATAAAATAAGCATGTGACCGCTACTCCTAGAGATCCGCCATAAGGTAGAAGGTTGCAGATGCGTTCCCTAAAAAACAGGCGAACGAAGACACTTTCCATTCCTCTACATTTCCTTAACGTCCAAATACACTTACCTTCCACATTCTTTACTTAGAAGAAAATAGTTGGAAGGAAAAGACGACTACAATAAGCCTCACACACTTAACGAAATTGCATAAAAACTTGCACTTGACGACTGTCTTCTGTGTCGTCGTGGTATTGCACGTACGGGCTATTTATGCAGCAAATAACGATGCTACAAATAATAAGAGTCGAATTTTTACTTATTTACTAAGTCAAGTGCAGTTTTACTTGCAACTGGAACAGTGTAAGTGACAGTGTTATAATGAATAAAGCATGTTTTGCTTTTTAAAACATTGTCTAATCAATCTCCCCCGACGTTCTATTTACTATTTCTATTTCAATAAAGGATGTAAGTGCTTAAAGTGATTGTTAAAATTTGCTCCCTAAATTGACGATATAATGACGGCACCAAACAAGTATCAGCTTCCGACTTATTTAACTAATTGGTACTCTGCGATAGTACTTGCTATGATTTAACATAATTACGAGTAAATCTATCAGCATGGACTGATTTTACAATTGTAACTGGATATTGTGATTTAATTCACTAACAATACATATAAACCTACGCTACATTGTAAAGTCATGGTGACTCTCAATGAGAAAATAAATTGGAGCATGATATCTCCACGGGTTCCTGTGAAAAAGATTTGACAGGCAGATGAAAGGACATAAAAGTGATCCTATAAGGGTTCTCTTCGGGAAGTTCTTTTCGAGATACGGAACCGACGCTTATGGACATCCGCAGCACAAGAGGATCAGGAGATGCGTTGCCGGCCTGACGAGGTACGCCCTGGCCGCCTTCTTAAAGACCCTAAGTCGTAGCGGTTGGAAATACCTGACCATTCAACAACGTGATAGTGCTCGGTAGGAGGTAGTTCACTGTAAAGGTGTGCTAGCCATCGTACAGGTGGTACCGGGTGGTCTGTCGTGTCGTCCGATGATGGAACTATTCCATGCGATTCTTCGTGGCACTCCCCGTGGTATTTTAATCTGTACTTTTCTAGAGATCTTTGACAGACTGAAAGACGCACAATATATGACATTTATATTTATATTTTTACAGTTTTCGAATGCGATTTTCTCTTGTATATAGAAAAGTTTGATTATTTTTTTTTTGTATAAAAATATAGACTTTGTTAAAACAGAGAGTAGCCCGATACGGAGAATGTTTTCCATTAGTTCTGCAGTTTCCGAAATTACAACAAACGAACAAACTTTACCTTTCAATTAATTTATGAAAACGTACATCATTTGCGAACTGTTTCAGTTGTATTAAAACTATTTAATGATTGTTTAAGTTGAGTATACATTTTTTTTAATATAAAATACTAGCTGTCAACCGCGACTCCGTCCGCGGAGAAAAAAAATATAATCATGAACCTATGTGTCCTTCCAGACTATGTTCTACATCTATGCCAAGTTTCAAGTTTCCAAATTCAATCTATGGCAATTATTCGTATTATTCTTACCTTTTAAACCTTCCGAAAACTTTAAACGAACAGACCAAGATAAGATAAATCCGTTCAGCAGTTTTCGATTTTTTTTGTGACTGAGTAGCCACCGTTTGCCTTGAAGAGGCATTTACAGCTTCACCGGGCTTGAGATGGTCGAGCGCAGATGGCGCTTATAGCAATTGATTTTTTATTTACAACTAGCAGATTTTTGTTAATTTACTATATATACCATATCTTTTACCATTCCAACTAAGCTCTATGCTAGTGGACATGGTTTACGACAACAGTCAAATGATGGTATTCGAACGACTAACCTCGTGATCGGAAACCTGTATCCTTAACCATTAGGCTATTGACGCTTGATACAGATTTTTTACTAACTTTTGTCCCGGTAAAAGATAATTGGTTGAACAAGATCATCAAACATTTCAATAATGGATCATACTCGTAACATCAAACGAATCAGACAAACAAACTAATCGAATCATACGAAATATGTGAAAAATTAAGACTAGATGTTAATATAAGCATCTGTCCCTTTCAGTAAAACTTCTTGGGGAGTTTATCTAAACTTTATCTTATAGTAAGCAACCAAAAAAATTGAAATAATTGTTTTAAAACTTGCAAAACTCATTTCTAAATTAAAAAAAAAACAAGATTTTTTTCATCATCATATTGTTTCATCATCATCATCATACTCAGCCTAAACTTGTCCACTGCTAGACGTAGGCCTCCCCCATCGATTGCCATGCCCGGTCCTGTGCCGCCCGCATCCAGTGCACTCCCGCAACCTTGACCAGATCATCGGTCCATCATATTGTTTACCCTATCTTTATAGCCAAATTAATAACTTCAGATGAATATTATAAAATTGGCAAAGCAATTATGTACGCATCCAATCGGTCCCATTCATCAACGTCACCAAAAACGCTTTATCCCCTAAAAAGTAGACCGACTTTAAAGCAAGATGATTCCGCGAGCAATCCTCTACCCAGCTAATAACAGCATCCGAATGAAGGGTTGCGGCCGATTCAAGAAATTTAATGAAATATTTGATTTATGCCCACCATGAATATCAGGTAGCTTATTATATGAATATATCATTAAATATTACGTATATAATTAAAGGCCGGGTTAGCCTGGAGCTACCCCAATTTATACCGCGCGCTCCGCATTATAATTTTAATAAAATTGCCCGACGCTCGATAAAATAATACAGAAGAGTTTGAAAAAAAAATAATAACGAAATTATAACACGTCTGATTGATGTATTATTTGGTAATTTATCGCGTGTAATTACATCGAGTAATAATGGCCGATAATGCGATGCGGCGACGGCGCTGAGGGAACGATTTATTAGTATTTATTAAAGTATGAATTATTGTATAATTACTAGGATGGTGCTTCCAAACTAAACAGAACGGTTGTTTTAGGGTTGAATTTATGACCGGTTTCTCGGAGGCGATCTAATCGCACCGTCGACTGAACCTCGCCGCGGCGGTGCGCCTCTCCAATGTTCATCATTCAGTGTTTGTATTGCAACGGCTTTGTTTTAAACATTTCACACGAATTGAAGTTCGAATGGGAACCAAATATTACAATTTTCGAATTCATAGATTAAAAATAGCTTTTCATTGAAACTTACTTCCTTTAAATATGTTATACTTACGTTTTCTATATAGTTACAAAGTTTAAAAATAATTATTATAACATAAATATCCATTCTATAGAACCCACTAGCAGGAGTAGGCCTAGAAAGAAATGGATAGATTGCATAAAAGGTGACATGATTAAGAGCGGAGTGACGATTCGATAACGGAAAACAGGTGGACGAAAACTGGTGCACCTACCCCACGTGGGACAGATAATGACTAACTACCCACGTTTAAAACGCATTCACTCGTCCGCGACTAATGATTAGGTGTTTGCATAAAAGAATAAGTCTACAGCATTGCTGCAAATGCGTTAAAATTTTGGCAAGGTCAGGATATATTGTCTCGCGTGTCGACATCGCTCGTTGTGATCTTAACAATGTTGTCGGTAATTATCTCTTTAAATCTCTGCCTTTATTGCTCATGACAAGTTTTTAGAATAACAATTGTTTAACGCGTTCAATTCAAAGATTTTCAGTAATTAAAGTGAAGTCGGGACTCAGTAGCATTGAAAGTTATTTTGACATGCTTTAACCCCTTAGTGCTAAAAGAAATATAGGATTTGGGAATGCAAATATCTAGGTTAACTTGGTATGTAGTGACTATTATGTACATTTAACCAAAACTATTACATAGTTTAATTATTACTAGCTGCCGCCCGTGACTCAGTCCGCGCTGAATTAAAAAAAAAAACTTAATTAGTAGCCAATCGTTCATCTAGACTATGTTATACATCTGTGCTAAATTTTATCAATATCCGTTCAATTCAGTCGTTCCAGAGATACCTACAAACAAACATGCATCCATCCATATTAGTAAGAAGTAAGATTAGTTTCGATTTAGGATATTCTTTGATGTTATTGACACTTAAAAATATTAAAAAGAAAATATTTACGATAAATTAAATTCACATTTTATATTCGCTTGCACGTGACTTCATCAGCAATAATTGCTTAAGCTACTCCCGAATACATCAGTTACCTTCCAACAAGAATCCCATCAAAATAAGTCTAACTGTTTGGAAGATTACCCGAAACAATCGCGAACTCGTGGACAGTCTTTGAGTAGAGGAAATACTTCATGAACAAAAGGTATTTCTTTAGTTTCCATACTCCAATTTCATTGGATGAGTAATAAGCGTTTAGAATAACAGCTTAAAAATCGATAACGTACATTAAAAAATATTTTTCTTAACTACGAACACAACAGTACATGATCCTTTAAATCGATTTGTAGTTTTTCTATAACAGTAATTCTTACTTTATGCTGCATACAGATAAGAATCACTCGTTAAAATGAGTAAACACACATAATTCAATGTTAATAGTTTTTATGGACGCTTTTATAAGCGTTATGGAGGGATCGAGTACAAGATTATAAAATATTGTACAGATGTGTTAAATGTTATGTGTTATTTATTTGTTTTTTTAATCAACCCCATGTTTAGGGTAGCCACTATTTTTTTTATCTAACATCGAAGTCTTAGGACTAAATGAACATGTTCTTCAGTTCTGAAGTGTAAAAAATAATTAATAAAATGGTTGTCGAGGATTTTTTGTCCGACCGTAGAGGCTCAAGTTTTATATGAAGGTGTTTCTAATCAATCACATTCATTTGTTTCCTTAGATGTGATCTTTTACCTTTTTTTTTGCTTCTGGCCTTTTTCGTTTACATCACCATTTAACAGACATGATTGTGGTCAAGCGCTTGTTAAATCGTTACAAAATGGCACTTTGTTTGGGTTAGTATGTGTAACATACTAACCCTCATCGAAGAACCCTAGATAGATAAACTGTTCTTTACTCTATTCGGCAACTCATGTTCTCCTTAACCCTATGACTGCTGCCCTTAACTTGTAAGAATGTTATAAAAATGACTTACCGGAGCCACTGGCAAACAGGAAGTCCCTGTGTAGGGATGAAGTCTTCAGGTAAGGGTAAAACAGCTTGCTGCCGGCCGCTGCCTTTCACGTTACTGTCAAATTAAAACAAATATTAGAAGTTTGAACTCAGGGTTTTTTTTAATATATCATAAGGTGGCAAACAAGCGAGCGGTCACCTGAAATCGCTGAAATAGCGAAGTGACCGTTACCAATAGACTTATGCAATTGCCTAAGCGTTGCCTACCTTTAATCGACGGAGGAGAGGATGCACAGAAATAAAATATTTCCCTTTCCATGCATCCTCTCATCCGGAAAGTCCACTTCCACTTCCCATCCTTTCCTTATAAGAAAAAGGGTGGGAAGGGAAAGAGGACTAAATAAGGCCTCCGGGACGCACACTCATCAGACGAAACGCGGAATTGCTTCCACTTCACGCCTGTCTTCTGTGTTGTCGTGGTATTTCACTGAGCGAGCCGGGACAATTCGTGCGAAGATGTTAAAGCGGGCTCTACCACTGTTAAAGCCATGGATTACATTTATAAGGATATTCTTCGTATGTTTTTCCTTTCTTTATCCGCAATAGTTTGTGTTTTGTTTTAAAACACTTCAATACAAATTAAATTTATAGTTATTAGGGTTGTCTCATCTTTGTTTATAAGGTACAAATAGGATTGATGGATCTTGATACTTGTTAAGAAATGTAATAATAAGTTAATGAAGTTTTTTACTAAAATAACTTAACTTTTTGTTAAGTTAAAATGTTGTAGAAGGGTAAAAACATGTAATTACCATACTAACTATAAGGTTTTAGATGTTAATTAAGTTTAAGTTAAGCCAAAACATCTGAAATTTTCCGTTTATATAAATCGACCCCACTCGCATTTCTCAAAATAACATGAAAGTTAAAAAAGTCAGTACAAAATAAGTGAAAGTACTTCCTTGGAAAAACACCAGCTTAGATTACGACAGATTTAAATCTAAGACCTCGTGCTTAGTAACTTCGGCGGATAAAGTTTAAGTTATTCTTAAGTTAAAAATGAAAAAAAGAAAAGTAGCTATGTAAGAAACTGATAATTTAAGAGCAAAAGTAAAAGAGGTAAGTGTAAATAAAAATGTTATTTTTACTGGAAATTAGCGATTTTTTCTTATTCAGCTCATTATTTCGTGCTGCGAAATTAAAAAAAAATCCTTTGTGTTCTTCCAGACTATGTTCTACATCTATGTCGAATTTCAGCGTGATCTGCTGAGCTGTTCTGGAGATACCCTCTAACAATCATACATATAGGAAACTAATCATTCTCATTTATGAGTATTCGTAATATTAGTAAAAAGATTTCTTACATATTCAAAAATACTTTAAATCTGAATATTTAAAATTCATATGACTGTAGCGAATGAAAAAAAATATCACACTACAAAAAAAATATTAAAAGAACTTTTTTGATTCATACCTAACCTGTAATTAAATGTTTTGTTATAAAATATTATTTTAAAGATATATAATTCCCGCTTTAACGAATCGCTAACGCTCATCACAGAGTTCGAACCTCAAGTCCTTGCGAGCGGGGCGGGCGGGAAAGGGGGGGGGCGGCGCAAGGAGCACGCGGAGCTGCGCGGATTTTTCACTCAAGACCACGTGTTAGTCACGTGCTTCAAACTTTTTACCTCAAGTTTCCCTCGCTCCGGCGTCGTTCGGAAACTTTTATACTTTTTTTTATTATCTGTCATTGCGTGTTGAGCTGCCAGTTGCTAAGTGTTTTTTTTTACATTTGGCCAGTAACAAATATGTGATGTGAAAATTAAAGGAGGTTAATTAAAATATTTCATTAACAATTTAACAAAAATTTTTATGCAAATGAATTTGGGTAGATCCCAATTTTTATATCATTGATTTTTAATATTCTCTATTTGTAACTAAAATGCTATTAAAATTAAAATTAAATTATAGATAAATGTAGCATATTGCTAATACCGTTTTAACGATAACTTGTTTATAAAATTGTGCTTTTAAATATGAGTCTTCTTTAAAACTTTGATGTTAATAAATAATTTTATTTTCCCATGAGATTTTAAGAGTGCATAAATTTTAGTAATTGATTTAATATGTGTTCTTAGAATAGTCGAATTAAATTTATTACATAGGAATCACTTCACCACATTGTCGGCGTTCGGAAATTATCAAATGTTCTAAAACTTTTTTTTTAACTTATGGATATTAAAAATTAAAATGCATCGATTAGTTCCATATTTCGAGTGATCATTAATGTTGATTGATATAAGCCGTGTCTGACGCTCGTAAAGTTTATATCGAGTATTGGCTTCGGATTTCACCCGGAGACCATAGACAATTCCCTTGTTACCGGCGCAAGAGCAATAAAATGCCGCTTTCTCAACAATGCATCACTAGATCGAACCGTTTCGCAATCAACTATACCGTGTCTAGAAAATTCTTAATTGAACTAATGAGAAGTAATTACAATTTTTATTGCGGCCATAATGATTACGATGCCTTAAAATAATAAAAGCAATTAGACATTGATGGGCGTAGCTGAGTGGATCGGGTCGTCCCACTCACACACGCGGCGATCGTGTGAGGTCAAGAGCGGGATGGAAGAGGCTCTGATTAGACGTAATTGTTCAAACGGTTATAAAAGTTGATGTCAGACGGTATTCCGTGTCGTAAAATGGCGCGATGTTTCCACTCGAAACGTCTTAATGTTAAAAAACGAACGGCCGGCAAATATACTACTTACAGCAATTGGCGATTCAGTACTTTCGAACAAGGACAGATGAGTCGACTTGGTCGCGATATGACTTCTAAATTTTATTTATGTCATTCAAATTAATAAAGTTGGCAGGCAATGACGCGTGAACTGTCCAAAGACAAGATAAAGGAAAATATTGCTAATCTTTTTTTTTCTACATTGATTTATTTTTGTTTGACAAGTATAAATATTGAGTACACTAAATAGTTTTAAATATGTATGTAGATGGTCATTTTTATTATTTCTTAAAGATATATATTTTTTAATATCAATTTAAAATAAATTGAGCATCAAAATGTAAAATAATTGCCATTTAGATTTAAACAGATTAAAATAAAAATAAAATGCCACAACACATGCTTATTTTACAAAATAAAACGGTTTATGTTGGCTAAATTAATAAAAAATAATGTATTATTAATGTAATTTGATTTATTAATAATAATTGATCGTTAATTTTAATTACACAATTAATTTAATATCTTTTATATTGCGGTCAGGGGTGACATTTAGTTAACACATATTTATTGACAAAATTCGAATATTTTATGACAGTAACTGAATATTGCATGTAACAGTGGATTTCCACGACCGATGTACCACTACCAAAGTTTATTGTTATCTCTATTTTATGAAAGAAAATGAAAAGGATGACAATGTTTTTGTATGTACAGAGCAATATAAAAGAAGTCTGTGGTAACTTACGGTATTGCGAACGGACTCGGTATAAATTTGGAGTTAATAAAATTTGATGTCGATTATTATTACGCTGATATAAAGATTATTCTCATAAGATTATTTTCAAGACTTCTGAGAAAATTTCTAAATATTGTTAACAATGGTCATACATTTTACTAATATTATAAATGCGAATGTTTTGAAGGATGTATGGATGTTATAAGGTATCTACAGAACGGTTGCTTGGATCTGGCTTAAATTTGGCATAGATTCTAGATCTGTGCCAAATTCGTAGTCTGGTAGAACACATAGACTACTAATTAAGTTTTTTTTTATTCGACAACTATTTCCAATTGTACGTTTAACAATCTATCACAATATTCACAAAGTAACAACAGTTTTAAAGAAAATATGAAGTTGAACGTTTCAATGTTAAAATTTAGGAATTCAGAAGACTTTTTTTGTAATAAGATTCGTATTATTTCCTCATATTATTGATAGGGCTGGAAGGCATGACATATGTTTTGCAAGGCTTAAATTATTTGTATATAAAGGTAGATATGTCGAAGAAAGTATGGATTTGTGTGAAAGAGAATATGCGTAAGAAAGATGTGACTACTGTATAAGACACAATGGGATTTTTTATACCAGAAGGGGGCAAACAAGCAGCGGGAACACCGAGGTGTTCAACGACGCCCATGGACATCAGCAATACCAGAGGAACCGCAAATCCGTTGCCGGTCTTTGAGATGGTGATGTGTGATAAATGTTTTCGTTTCTATATTTATTTTAGCAGTAATTTGAAAGCAATATTGAGATATTGAATTTGTAATAAATTTTACTTTAGCAATGTATTAACGATGGACTGGCAGGAAAAGGCTCAAGACAGGCGACTTTTGCGATCTCTTGTGTCGGAGGCCAAGACACACTTTGGATCGATGCACCAGCAGAGTTTTAAAGTTTTTATTACTTATTTTTAACTTATCTAAACTCATACACTTTAGTTACATTAATTCAGTTGCTTGTTAATTTTACAAGTTTTTTTTTTTAAATTCATATTTTGTAAATAGATTCTATAGACCAATAAATTTATTAAAAAATCTAACTAAAAACTTAGATCATGTAACAGACATATTTAGCTTAAACATATTTCAACCCTTTTAACGTACGTTAATAAAAATAAAATTTTATTTTATTTTATTTTTATTTATTTTATGCGTAGGCTTCCAAAATGGAGGGAAATGGATGGATAGGATATTGGACTAATGAATAACAAAGAATTAGTCGTAGTAGTTATTTGGTAAATTTGCATTTCAAAAGCGTTAGCGGTGGGTAGCATCTTACTTCTATAATCATGATTTGGTGTCTGGAAGCAGTTTTCATGATACATATTTAAGAATAAAAAAACACGTTGAGAGACACTACAATATCAAGCGGTCAAAGGGTTACAAATAAACTGTGTCTATTTGTATATTTGGGTATAGTATATTAAGTGACACGTAGTAAGTTTGCGTTATCTTATAACTTTGAAAATATTAAATTGAATTTTGCACTTGAAAGTGATTTATCTTTCTAAGTTGGTCTTACTTGATTGTATTGAAAAGTATTGTAGTTACAGTTTTTGTATAGTAAAAGGTAACCTCGAAAAAACTAATTTTATAACACGATTTTCTTTTGTTTAAAATTAGAAAATGAATATGATGACGTAATAAGTAATGTCTTACCTGATTTTATAAGCGTAAGAATATGGTTCAAAGATTTTTGTAAAGTGAGTTTAGAGATGATCTTTCTGTACACGTGGTTTGCGAGACACACTATGGATGGTCGATCGCGTAATATTTAAACAAATACGTGTGTTATACCTACGAAAAACCGAACACATGACGAGTTCGAACCAATCAGCTGTTTGTGCCGCGCACGCCCCGCCCCGTTTGCACTTTATCGCGACAAAAAAACAACAAAACTTTTTTTTTCGATCCAACTAACTTTTTTTTTACAGCGAAGCAGCCATAAGTATTGGTAAAAGGTTAACAACTGTCAACTGTTTTCACAAAATTAAAAAGTTCTTAATAGATTTTTGAAAATCGAATGTCGTTTAAATTGACGTAATCAAATCCAATTAATTTTTGAAAATTGTTGTAGTTATCTAAAGTTAAAGTTGACTTTTATTTTTATTTATGTATTGATTTATAATCTTTTTTATTATATTTTAGAGAATATTTCACACCTGTCTATGCGGTTGCTACAATAATTTGTAATTATAACGTGTTACTCTTGATATGTTGGTACTTACAATACACAGCGGCAGTTGAAGGTGTCAAGATTTGTTTTCGTAGCTGCGCTGTTAATTAGCCGGCGTTCGCTGATTCATCACTTTGTAGCGTCTCAAACGGCCACCGCGAGCCAATAATTAACACTGCAAATTACCTCTCCAATATCCTTCGATTCGGTTCTTAGAACGACACTTGTGACTCGGTTACGATTTCCGAACGCACAGGAAACTTTCGAATTAGCTGTCAAAAGACGCGCGAAATGTTTTTTTTTTAGTCTGTGGCCGTGACACGAGCTAACACAAACACGGCCGACCGCGCCAGAACGCCGACGTTCACTAGCCGCCGCCGCTCGGCCAAGTCGAGGAGAAGAAGGCAGCGGTCTCGGCCAACCCGCCTTCCGTCCGTCTCGCTCTCGCGTGGCTCGCCCGCCCGCACCATTTTTACGGTTTAACCGACTCGATTCAATTCAACTCAACTCAATTGTCGTGGCGCGAATGCCTTCGCACCGGACGCTAGAGTGAGACACATAGACGACTTTCAGACGAATAGAATTTTTCATTATTATTTTTTAATTATTTATCAAAATTAAGCTCACGAAGATATGGACGCAGTCGAATCGAAGGTGCGATGCATCCGGTCAAGAGATCACGTTCGGAAAATCGAAATGGAGCCTTAATCTTAGTTTAAGACGCAGAGTGTTCGGGCCGGGTGGGTCGTCTCGCTCGCGCGGGCGGCGGCGCAGCGGCCGAGCGAGACGCCCGCTCGCGAGAGGCGGGCCCGCGCTCGGCCCGCGCCGTTGGCTGTGTAAAGTTTTAGGCCGAAACATGTAAAAATGCATCTTGAAAAAAAGTTATGTATTAAAAAAAAGATTGTTAGTGCGAGCGGGGGGGAGGGACATTAACGCCGGTGGGAGATAGTGAGCCCGGCTTTTTTCGCGTGCTGTATTTTGGGGAGTGCGGGACTGGACAATGCATTATCGGGCCGCATTGCCGATCCGGACGCATCACTCCGCAGCCCGCACACCTCCCGCTGCATTTGAATGGATTATGGCTTCGCACCTTGACTAATTGTACTAAATTTAGAAATTAACTAAAATCAAACGAAAAACTTATAATAACCTTAAACATTGCAGTCGATCGAATGCTTAAAGTTGTTTAATTAAAAAACTTTGAAAGTCATTATGCCGTACTAAAAGAAGCACTAAAAGTTTAATTTGCTGCTTTGAATACACTTAATCAATTCTAAAAGTTTCTATAAAGTACAAACTTTAGTTCAGTACATTTTTAATTTCATTTCTAAAACTAACTCGTGATCAGGAATACATGAAACAAAGGACATAATTCCAACTTCTTATACAACAAAGCGATTAAGCCTTAAACGTCTACTCAAAAGACTACGGTAATTATATACGACAAAAACTTTATACACCTCTAGAATTTTTTTATATTATAACATTGATATTTGATATCCAATGGTACCAAGTTTGATCTTTACATTATATCTTGACCATAAAGTTACAAGAACCCATCACATTTCATACTTTTCCAAAATTCTTCAACATAACAAGAAAATTCCACAATAATTATGAATCCACTTTCCATTACATTAAAATGATACACAAACACGTCATTTTAATTGTTAGGTCTAGAAAAAAAAATAAAAAATAAAATTCTCACCTTTATATGAGGTAATTGACTACTATCGACAAAGATCGCTTCTCAGATGCTGAAACTAGCAACGTCCAGAAAACATATTTAGTATTACTTATTCTTCTGAAGGAGCGTCGATGGCTCAGGGGTCAAGCACTTGACTTGCAATCTGCAGGTTCTGGATTCGAATCCCGCCATGTACCAATGTGTTTTTCGATTTCCGATTTACATATGTACATTTATCCGACGTTCTTACGGTGAAGGAAAACGCTGATGCAACCTGCACATATTCGAGAAGAAATTCAAATATATGTGTGAAGTCAACAACACGCTCTTGGTCAGCGTGGTTGACTATGGCCTAATCACCCTTAACTTAGGGTAGGCTCCGAGCCCCTCGGTGGGGACGTATAGTGAGCTGATGATGATGATTCTTCTGAAGTAGGGTTGGCGATAGACAGGCGACCGGCTGTAAAAATTAAGTCAAAACTTTAAGGTTTATAAAATCTTGTGCGCTGACCACACGTGAGTAGGATACCCAGAGAAATAATGAACGATTCCAGTTATGATACTATTTAGATAATAATTTCCTTGATAAAGTTTTAATCTTATTATTTATTAGGATTTTGTACTTTTCACGATTTTATGATATAAACAAATTTCTTGGTACTGTTAGGAAGAAAATCCGACTCTGTGCCTGTGTATTAACACAACACTAGCCTTACTAAAATTTCGACGTTTATGTCCCCTCACTAATCATTCTGACACTTGACTTTGTAACGAAAGCACGTCATTCGCGCCAAAACATTTTAATTAATAATTTCTAAAAGTACGTAGTAGTTTCCGACGTTTCATTGCTTGACCACACTTGACGGCTATCTTCAATTAAAATGACAACGTAATTAGTCTTCTGTCTTGTTCTTTTTACTGAAAACAGTCGTGAGAACTTATTTAGTACAATATAGAAATAAGTAACAGAGTACAAATGAAATAAAAAAATAAGTTATTCGCATAAGCAATTGACAATTTGATTTGAAGTTTTTAATAGAATAATTATATTAATAATATTATATTATAAACATACATATATCTTACTTCTTATTAAAATTATAAATGCGAAAGTTTAGATTGATGGATGGTTGTTTGAAGGTATCTCCGAAACCGCTCAACGGATCTTGATGAAGTTTGACATAGACGTAGAACATAGTCTGGAAGAACACATAGGCGGCTCATTAAGTTTTTTTTAATACCGCTGACGGAGTCGCTGGCGATAGCTAGGTATTAAGATGAAGAAGGGAACCCTTCATCTGCTAATAATATGTTCTTCTAAGGCTTTTCATCATCATCCAACTATGCCCTTTCTCATTTATTTAGGGTCTATCTTCTATGTCCAAATCCAGATCTTTCTGTGTGCTTTCATGGTTGGACAAGGAATGAAGAATTTGCTAATGATTTTACGGCCGGTTGCCACCAAGGTGTAACCCATTTTGAGTTCTTCGCCTCGGAAATTAGTGGTAAAATTTTTGGTCTAGTTCGTTTGTAAATTTTAACAATATAGTTAAGCAGTCCGTGGTGGCGCAACATTCGAGAGTGGACAAGAGCTGCGAGTGCCGTCCAACTATTTGGCCTCGCAAGAGACAAAAGAAAATTTGGAGAAAGAAAATAAGTCGGAGAGGCACCTGAAGAAGAAGACGAAGTTAGGTAGACTGATTATCAACTGACTTTGTTATTAATTGAGGATTAACACTTTTAAATCTATAATGTTTCTTCACTAATGTACCTAAGTACTGACGTAGTTTTTAATGATTTTTATAATAAATGTTCAATAACTTTTGTATTTTTCCGACACAGTTACCTCTGTCTGTGTATTCCAGTTGGCACGAAAACGTAGGCCCGATTTCGATGGATTTTGTTTTTGTTGGAAAGTAAAAAATTGAAAAGAAAAACCAGAGTTTAGAGTTAGGAACAGAGCTGCGAAAAATTGTAGCTAAAATTCTACATAAAATGCGGGCTTCGAGTAAATATTGTATAGATTTGCTTCGGGATTCTGTCTAGGAATAAAATATACAACCTTTTTGATGGTTCATTTACATAATAATACATAAAGTAAAAGTCTTTAAGGTCTATACAGGGTGTTCGGAAAAGACGTATACATCGAATTAGGTTCGATTCCTCACCACAGATTCTTTGGTTGAAAATATGACGATTAAATTCAAAGTGTATTCAAAGTTGACTAGTTTAATCGCTGGAGGCCTTTAAGTGAGTCTTAAATAGATTATACTCATATTGAAACCATGGTTTCTGGAAGTTAAACTAAATTATTTTTCAGAACAAACCTTTGTTAAAATTTGGTCGAAAACACGTTACATCATCAGCTTACGTTTACTTACATCATCAGTTTACTTTACGTTGTACGCCCTCACTGAGGGGCCTAGTCACCTGTGACTTAGGGCTGGCTCCGAGAACACGTTCATCCAGAGAATATTTGTGACGGCATGAATAATCTCCGTCCATTTCTTTTCGTGGATTCAGAATTTAATTTAGAAGATTTTTGTTCTTTGATAAAATATTAATTTGGCAAGCGTTTTTGTCACAAAATCGAATTTCCTGAATTAACCGTGATTTAACTACAGCACTATAGGGTATTTTTTTATCAAAATTTAGATCTGATCTATGATAATTAAGGTAACAAGACACACAACCTTACAGTCACAGAACTAAATAAATATCAAATTAAAAACCTCCGTCAATTGTATTTCCTACACTATTATATATTTTTTTATTTAGCGCGAAAGAAGTCACGGGCAACTGCTAGTTATCAATAAGGAATTCTCCATAGCAAATATGTATGTCTCTATTTAAAAATATTTATTTGAATGCTGCTACATATATTGAATAGTTGAAATACATTTGTACACATATAAGGAAAAGACTCCTAACGACATTTTCTTCACCGTATAAGTGGCTTATTGACAATTCACAATTAACTACGACCATTGAAGACTGTTACAAGAATCTAAATATATTTCAAATTCCTAAATTCCACTGAATATTGGGTTCTTATTACCGAAACATTTAAATAACATATTCACCATTATTTATTTTCTTGAAATAAACTCAGAAAACATTATTTTGATTGAAATCATTGTTTTTAAGTTCTAATAGCTATTTTTTAGCGTCAATAGCCTAATGGTTAAGGATACGGATTTCCGATGACGAGGTCGGGGGTTCGAATCCCGCCATTCGACTATTGTCGTAAACCATATCCTAGCACAAACATACAGCTTAGTTGGATGGTAAAAGAAATATTAGTAAATTTCCAAAAAAAATCTGCTAAAATTAAAAAAAAAAAGAACTAATAAAAGAATCACAGTTAATATTTCCTTGAAAACTGCATCTCTGGTACTATATTTTTGAATCCAAATTAATGCCAGTATTAGGCAGTTATAGCAGAAAAGTTTGGACTGATTAGTTGTTCTTTATGTACCTACTATCTTATCCAAGTTCCGTTAATACATTAAATTAGGACTTCAGAACTAGATCTTCTAGCATCACAGACCTTTGTTGACCTTGATTCGTTCCGTTTCATTCTGGCCTAGATTTTCTAATTTACTATGCCTCTTTGTTTTGGACTCAACTTTAACGGTCTTCAGGATTACTCCAGGAACGGCTATCGATTGCTACAAAAATCAATTCTTACCCTCCTGCTTATGGAGATATGGATTGATGGATGTTTGTTAGTTAGAAGGGCTGCATTTTCTCGTTGAAATTTGGCATAGATGTAGAACATAGTCTGGAAGAACACATAGGCTACTTGGCTTTTAATTCCGTGCGGACGGTATCGTAGGTGACTGCTACCTTTTTTTTTTCAGAGGGGAATGCTTTATGCATACTCCGCGCCCCGGGGGGGACGCGGTAGTTATGTGGGATTCTCCTCCATAGCCGAGGCATACCCACTAAACCCCTCTGTTCCTCCAACGCATCGGGACGGGACCACGGGCACGCTTTCGCTCTCGTCCGCGGCAGGTGACAGCTACCTAGCTAACTAGCGTAAGCTAAGAAATTGATCTAAAAATGCAATATATTTAAAATGAATGCTGTACAACACAGTTCAAGTTCGTTGAGTGCAATCGACCCGTAGCGTTTTGTAACAACTATGTCTGTGTCTATCTAAATAGTTAAATGACGTCACAACTTTAATTCCGTTCAGTCGTAGCCGGAGACTGAAAGTTTCCGAATCAGTTAATATTTGATGACCGACTTAATACGTAATAAGGTAATAAATTCCTATGCTATTATTTCTATTTGCAATTATATTAGATCGACTTATCTTCTTCTTCTAGCTCTACAGCCCTTTGTGGGCCTTGGCTTGGTCCAGCAACTTTTTCCACCTCGGTCTATCTCTGGCCACGGACTTCCAGTTTGCTATGCCCACTTTTTTTTTCGACTCGACGACGATCGACTTATCTTACTAATATAAAAATGACAAAGTTTGGATGTCCCTTGAAGGTATCTCTGAGACGGGTCAATGGATCTCAATGTAATTTGGCATAGATGTAGAACGTAGTCTGGAAGAACAAATAGGCTACTTTTTTAATTCACACGAATGGAGTCGAGGGCCATAGATTGTACTTAATAAGTTACTTTAAAATAGTTATTGGTAATAAATAAATTAAATTTTTGAATAAAACAGTTACTAAAATAACTTTTACTCATAAATATGAATTATGAAAACATTAAAATGATTGACCAAGATTAGTAAAAGAACATTATGAAAAACAGATTTACGAAAGAAACTATTTAATATTGGTAAAGGATTCACTTGCTATCCCAACACGTAATAGGTCATCGTATTAGTACATCGTCTGTAGCGTCTGGGTCGCTTCTAAAAATCTATCTAGACCAGGTAAAGTGGAATAGATTTTATTTTTAAACTAACATACACCCTCAAAATAACTAAATACAAGTTAAAATAAAATTACGATTTATTTTGTTTTTAATTTCAATCTAATTAAAAAGACAATGTCACCTCTGTTTTTCACAAAAAAAAATTAACCTACAATGTTTTAATTTTTTTGTTCTATGATAACTCACAGTTTCTCCTCGTGTATTAAAACTATTGCCTCACTCAGAGTCTTTAAGTAGCCTCCTTAATATAAGTTAGTCTGATAAATATACACTAACACTTTCTTACTGACTAATTGGAATAATTTTGAATGAAATAAAAATTAAAATCTATACATATTAATCAAATTTAATGTAAATAATTTCGAAAAAAAAACAATTGTCTGTATGTCTGAATGTCTGTCCGCAAGACCGAGTTTGTTCCGCGTAATCTCCGGAACGACTGGTGCCATTTCGATGGGACTTTGGCGGGAAAGTAGCTAATGCACGCGGACATGACAGTTTACTTTTTAAATTCTTCACCAACGAAGTCGAGGACGACCGCTAGACTATAGAATCGTTGCAGGTTAACAACCTCGTCGTATAATAACATAAAAAGCATGTAATTATACATTACAAACGGTTAATAATAATACGAAAAATAATCGTTACAATGATAGTTTGTGGCAATTTTAAAATTATACATTTTTTTTTCATAGAATCATTTAATAACTTTTAAATTGGTTAACGTTACCGATACACGATAATCAAGCATTATACCCGTCCGTTCTCAGCGTTCCATTAGCTATGGTATACTGTTAAATATTACTAAAAATGTGTGAAACATTAGACAACGCTTCGAGAAATCGTTAGTTTTTTTTCCTTATTTTAATTATTTCTATTGTAAGAGACAAACAAGTCTGTTTTTTATTACGTTTTTTTTTTCACATAGATTGATTCTGTTCTTTGTTGTTGAGAAAGAAGAACAAAATCAATTGTTTGTTCACCATCTCAAAGGCCGGCAACGCATCTGCGGTTTCTCTGGTATTGCTGATGTCCATGGACGTCGTTGAACACCTCGGTGTTCCCGCTGCTCGTTTGCCCCCTTCTGTTATAAAAAAAAGATAAGTATTTTATAGCGAAGCCTTGAACAAAGTTCGATTCTAAGCTTTGAACTTACAGGCACGTACAGGTGCGTGCGGTAGTAGAGACATGGTCAAAAAGAGAGGTCGCGACCACGAATGAAGTAATGATATAATTTCAAAGATATGTGTCAAGTCAACCCGCACTGTTTAAGGTTGACAATGGCCTAGTCACATCTGAATTAAGGTAGACTCCGAGACCCTCAGTGGCGACTTATAGTGAGCTGATGATGATTTTCTATGTACATTCAGTTTTAACATATTTTCTGACCAAACTAAATGCGATAGCAGCGTCTCTCACCGGCTGAGTTTTCCCTTTTTTACTATATTGAAGTTTGATTTTGATTACGCGATGTCGAAGTTACCTTAAATATATCTTAATTATGAACATAAACATTCTTCAAAGAGACCACACGAAAGCTCTTAATAAGAACATTGTTCCTTAATTAAATGATTATGGCACATTACTGTTTAAGGATCCATAAGAAAGCAATACAACATAAAACGAAACATGTCGAATATAATGACGGACTTCTTGCGAATGCATCAAATATTTATCGATAAATTAAAAAGAAATGACCACCCAATTTGTTGACATGTTGAGAATAAAAAACTCGGTCCCGAAAACTTGTATCATTACAAAAGTATTTCCAAAGAACATTCCTATAATACTTTTTCTTTCATTTCTTGATTAAAACATATTATAATATTGATTCGGAAAATGAGATAATTATTTTAAAAAGAAACTCTGGGAATATTTTGTTCATTTTATTTGAATTCTTAACATGTTACAAAAAAAAACTCGACTTTAGCTATGACACATGAATGCAAATCAAATGACACTATACAATTCAAAATAAGTCCAACTTTTTAGTAGACAAGAGGTCACAATGTTACTAATATTACTCGTATAAATGCGAATGTTAGGATGGATGGATGTTTGTTTGAATGTATCTCCGGAACGGCTCATCTGATCTTGCTGAAATTTGGCATAGATGTAGAACCTGGAAGAACTCATAGGCTCCTTATTAAGTTCTTTTTGTAATTCCACACGGACGGAGTCGCGGGCGACAGCTAGTTACAGATACATAACAGAACTTCGAAAAATCTACTATTAAATTACCTACGTGTGAAATTAATCGTAATCATTAATTAAAAAGCGAATATTTTGACACCTGATCTAGTTTGCATTTTTATTACAAAAAACAAAAAAAAATGTTGAATAAGAATTTTGAAGGTGACCTTCGCGTTCCGTATATATTATTCGTAAACAACGACAATCAGATAAAACTTGATTAATCTCTTCAGGCAGTTCCGCTTCTTATTATAATAAACTAATTAATGATGGAAGAGAACAATTCATTATAGAAGCAAAACTGCCTTCCGAACAATAATGATAATGAGTGTAATTAATTATAGGAAGTTGGTTCAAGACGTACTCGGCGGGGGAGACGCGACAAGGAGCGATAAATTCGCCTCTGTTCACATCTGAGAAGGCATATCTCGTCAATTTCTTTCAATATTAATTGTAAATCTGTACTATAATTTAGAATACTGTGTTCTTTTTTCAAAACTAATATTCATAAATGTAACAACATGGAGGAGGAAGGGCAAGGAGGATTGGAAAATAAAAGAGGAAGATATAATTAGAGGAAAGAAACAAGAAAGAGTTATATTTTTCTCTCAGATGACAATGACGTTACTGAAATCTCAATGCATGTTGATTTAGTCTTTTGCATATCTCTTTGGTTTGACGAACTACCGAGGATAGGATCTTTCCAACATTTTTTTTAATTTGTAATCTTTTCCTTTTTGTAATTGATTTCAATTTGCTGTAAAAATTCACTTTACATGAAATAAACTTATTTAATTTACTTTATTCTTCTTATTAAATTAAATTAAGACTTGATGTGATTTACATAATCATTTTATAGTACTAAGAAATGGATAGTTTTTTAGTAAAATACCGCATCCATTCTAAATGGGTGCGTGGGGTCAGTGAAGGGGTGAGGCGGGAGGTCAGGCGATTGTCGCGCTACTGATGGCTTTAATCATTATTACTTATAATTAAAATTTAGGTGGAAATATCTATTGTCAGCCGCGACGGAAAACTTTGCCCTTTATTCGATTGCTATCCGAAGAGATCGATAAACATAGCGAAAGGAAATTTCCTTGAATGAAAAACTCTTCATTCGACTTTTAATATGACGTCATTTTTTCCACTTTCATGCAATGAAATATGGAACATGATGTATCGTTATAATTTTATAGTCTGGGTATCTGTACTAGTTCGAGGTTAGTTCTGTCAGAAAATATGTTAATCCGCCATGGGCATAGAAAATCATCATCAATTCACAATACGTGTGACTACGGGTGACTAGGCCATAGTCAACCACGCTGGCATAGTGCGGGTTAGTTGACTTCATACATCTTTGAATTTCTTCCCATACATATATGTAGGTTTCATAGTGTTTTCGTTTTTTGACATTGACAGGAGGGCGCTAGTGTGCTGTCATAATTAAGTTTGACTTATACCCTGGTCAGATATCCGTGTCGATTTATACTATCTAAAATTTGTTTTTTTCCGCAGTAGCGATGCCTTGTTTTAGTTAACCCTGTTATAAATCTATTTATTCAGTATCTCTAGCATAGGATCATGGTTATAAAAATTATCCATGATTATACATCGATATAATGAGCATTTACCTACCGTAGTATCAAGTAAGTGATTAAATTTAAACAAGCATTCTTTGCTAGTAATAAGAAGTTATTAAGTCTCATAATAGTGCAGCTGGCCATCGATCCACGATGACCCACGACTAAAGATGTGTTCATACTGTCGCTTTTAATATAAAGCCACTGCGGTACGTAAGAGCCGTGGAAATATTGTAAACGCACCCTTATTATATTGTCTACGGGCGGTTTGAACGGCGGATTATGCGATATAATATTTTCACTAAGAACCTAATAAGAAAAGAATTTGGACATTGATTAGGAAATGTTTAACTTTGACTATATTATTATTGCGTGTGTTCACAATTCTAATATTTAGGACTTCCAAATATTATCTTACTAATATTATAAATGCGAATATTTGGATGAATGGAAGAACATATAGACTACTGATTAAGTTTTCTTCTGTTTATTCTTAATTCAATTCGGACGGAGTCACGGGCGATAGCTAGTCAATGAATATAAAAGGTCTAATATTACACTTTTACTTAAAATCCGTCTTCTTATTCTGCTTCATTGTTCCCTTTGTATCAATTTTTTATTACTAAAATAATCGTTTCTCATAGCTCATAGCTTCAATAACTGGAACAATGAATTCTATTACCAACTACTCTAACCGATTAACTATATTCTAAACACCGGTCTTCCAGGTCGGTAGC
>NW_013530860.1:1041966-1042449 GCF_000836235.2 Papilio xuthus
AGGGGACAGGGGGTCGACAGGGGGCCGGGGGCCGGCGGGCGAGGCGGCGGGTTATCGAATTAAAACTTCACTAGCAATAGTAGAGTTGAACACCGTATTAATACACCATGTATAATTCGTGCGCTTGGACAAACTAGGCATGTTCTTATTACGACTTCTGTATTCGTACTGAAACGTGCTTTAAGCTAAGTGCCATCTGCGCTCGGACACCTCAAGTCGGGTGTTGCTGTAAATGCTTATCCAAGGCAAACAGTGGCAATTCAGTCACAAAAAATAATTGGATTGAAAAATACAATAGTGAAGGCGATGCGCAAGCTGTTTGCTTGATTTTAAGCGACCATTACTGCATAGTCACAAAAATTTGTACGACAATTAAACAACAACATAATTTGACAGATTCTCAGGTGCTTTACGAGAGATATAAATAAAAGGAAATGAAGATGAAGTAACACAAAGAGATTGTTTTATTATTAAAAATCTAAT
>NW_013530860.1:1042684-1190033 GCF_000836235.2 Papilio xuthus
TAAGGGTACCGGCTACGTAATTAGATTTTCAAAGTCCGAATACACTGCTCGTACTTGTCTTCATAATAATGTGCTGCGACCAATGCATCTTGGTACTCATTACCCTCATTATTTATTTATATTAATTATTTTAAACATAATAAATAAACATGATCATAAAAACAGATCTTCCTGGTTGTGAAAACTCAAAGTACACTACTTTAGATTCAGTCTGGAGAGGCTTATCTTAAAATATTTTATACATATTGACAAGATAATATTGTTCGAGTTTAAGAAATGTAGCCTACATTGACTTCTGAATTGTGTTACTTAGTTTTAGAGTTTCTTTGAGACTGAGCGAAAATATATTATTAATTTTAATAATTATAGTTAATGAGTATGTAATGCCAAGTATCAAGAATGTGCGGCCAGCACTTAGCATCGAGGTATCGGATATTTAGTTTGCTTTGGGGCGGCGCGGGGCGCAGGGCAGGGTGGTTAAGTCCAACTATAAATTAGGAAGGGTACGGTTTCATTAATCACCCATACGCCGTTATTATTAATTAACCCCCTTTGGAACTATCGTCGGCATTAATTATCGACCAGTACACCCGACGCTACTGTCAAATCCTACCCTCCTGGTATTTTTTTTTATAATAACTTACTCATAATATCAATAACTCTCAGATTTTGTGATAAACTCTCAAGAAAACATAGTACAAGTAAGTCATTAACATAGTGCAGTTTTATGTCATTACTATCTGTCGGCTGTCACCCGCGACTCGGTATGCGCGGAATAAAAAAAAACTTTATTAGTAGCCTATGTGTTCTTCCAGACTATGTTCTACATCTATGCCGAATTTCATAGAAATTCGTTGGGCCGTTCTGGAGACAACTTCAAACAAACCACTACGACTTAGGGTCCTTCAAGAAGTGAGCGTATCACCATCTCAAAGGCCGGAAACGCATCTGCGGTTCCTCTGGTATTGCTGATGTCCATGGGCGTCAATGACCATCTGGATATTCCCGCTGCTCGTTTGCCCCCTTTTCTTATAAAAAACATCCGTCCATCGATCTATTCGCATTTATAATATTAGTAAGACACGATTTAAAGCTAAGTCCTTGACCTAGGAAAGCTTAATTTTCTCTTGTGCCTTAAGAAGCAAAGCTCTTAGTATAGTCATGTTCTGTTGCTGTGTTTATGTGTCCTTCCGGACTATGTATGCCAATTTCATAAATAAACATTCGAATTTATAATCTTAGTAAGATTAATAAAAAGTAAGATATTAGTAAGATTTACATTAGGCTATAAAAACTACGTGACTGATAGTTCTAAGGAAATTATGACTAATCAAAGCAGCTAATTGAATTAAATTAGAATAATACTACATTAAAATATGACTAAAAAAATATATATGTAGATATATATAACTATGTCAAATTAAAATCTGAGAGCAGTACATGTTTAGAAGTGTTTGGATACAAGAGTGCGGTCCGTCGCGATCCACGCTGCTAGCTGCGAACACCTCATTATGTAAGACTAGGGCTGTCACTTCGAGTTTAACAATCAAAAAATAAAGTTTATTTTAATTTATTTCATAAGAGAAAGATTTTGTATGTATGTTACTTTAACTTAATATTATATTAAGTTATCGACCTTATTTCAGAATAACAAATGCGATACACCGAAATGCTTAAGACTATCCTCAATTATACATCAGGGGTGTGGAACAAATCATTGTATGTGGCCAATTTTTCGTCGTCCGCTCAAATTCCAAAAGTAGAAAAGTCGCTTTATTTTGCCACCGGTTATGTGGCAACCCTAGTTGAGAGTCTCGACTTTGTTCGGGACGACACAACCCCAGAATAAAGTAATTTAAACCTTATCTCATTAACATAGAACATAAAATGTGTGTAACAGTATATTAATAGGAGTTTAAAACTAAAACAAACGTCAATGTTAACTATCAAATCCCGCAATTGTAATGTAAAATTATTCTATAACTAAACACTAACTTACAAATGAGTCGCCTTGTCTATGGAATGACAACTTTAAAGAGAAATATATAACTATAGAGCTGTTTCCGGCGACTCCGTTCTCGCGGAATTAAGAAAAACTTAATAAGTAACCTATGTGTTCCTATGTATAAGCAATTTAAAATATACATCCTTATTTCTATAATTACATATCGTCTTAAATCTATGATATAAAATAAGTATTAAAAAAAAACGAATAATTCACTAAAATATGTTATTAAAGGAGTCCCTTTAGGCAAGGTCCCGAAGATACTGGCAGCGTTCCCCCTCTGTACAGCTAAACTAATTCTTTGACCGAGGTAGCTGCCAGCTCTTCGGTACCCTGTGATGTCGATTAATTTTTTGGAAATGTCCTTAAAAAGTCTTAAAGCGCTAGGACCCCACGGACCAAGGGTCTCGACGCCAGACTATGTTCTACATCTGTGCAAAATTTCAGCCAGATCCATTGAGCCGTTCCGGAGATACCTTCAAACAAACATCCATCCATCCATCTAAATATTCGCATTTATAATATTACTAAGACAGTACTTAATTATTTCATAAATGTCAAATAGCCGTAGATTTCCACTCGTACAAAACATATATCCATCACTCTCATTTCCTTTGGAAAAAAGTGAGATATCTATTTCGTACGAGAGCTTCCAATAACAATAACACATATTAAAAGAAATAGCAATTGTTACAAACCATTTTAAAATTTTTATTTAGACAAAAGAATACGAAGATTTGATTGATTAGTTAGTGATTTTTTATACAGTAAAGTACTTCGTAAAATCAATGAACTTTGTCAAGTAATAAAACACTATTTCAAGGTCATTTTAAAATGTAAATCATCACGTTTGAACCTCAACACTATATTTATCACGATAAAAGCTAATTATTCATTTAATTTTATTATTCATAACTACATTGGAATTTACGCTAAAACATAATTAACTTTTGTTAATTATTTAAATAGACTAATTTAAATTAACCAAAAATGTACACTGAATTTTATTAGCAGTTAAATGTTGGTATAATCTTGTTAACATAAAATATACAATGTTAAACAATAGTTTGGGGAGCAAGTTATTATCGGCCACTAAACGAACTTCACTCGTACATATAAAGCAATTTATTTATGCTAATCATTTCGTCTGTTTTACATCGCTTGAAGTGCGGCTTACTTGAGTAACTTTTAACCGCGTTTCCATTGTTTACACGTCACGACACTTTAAAATAAGTTTTACATTTTAAACTTTTTATTCACTATAGATTAATGACCAATGCGGACTGCAAATCTATCGACTATTGTCGTGTACGAATCATATTTTTATATCATTTTTTCTTATGTATATATTTAGATCTGTTAACATTTTAAATTAAAAAAAATGATAATTATACTAACCAATTTTAACTTAATTTACATAATTACAAATTGGTTACTTCAATTTTACAAACAGACATTCAAATTTTATTTAATTAAATAACGAATAGTCGTAAATCTATGATATAACATAAAATATTAAAAAACGAATAATTTACTAAAATATATTATTAAAAGGAGTCCCTTTAGGCAAGGTCCCGAAGATACTGGCAGCGTTCCCCCTTTGGATAGCTAAACTAATTCTTTGTCCGAGGTTTTTACGTAGTTTTAAGTTGCATGTATTTTTCAAGAAAATATTGTGACCCAGTAACTTTTTTAAAATTAAAAAATACAATGGAAACACGTTCAAAGATGTATTGTCTTACTTTCGTAATAAGAGAGGTGTAAAATTAATTATTTGTAATGATGTACTAATTTAGTCTGCAATTGTAAAAAAAAGAACTTATTTTTAGTCTGAACTCTGAATATATATCAGAATTATAGATATAAAATCCAAGAATGTTTGAAATGTCGTTAACAAAAAGCAAACCACGCCTGAAGAACATTAGAGGGAGGAAAATCAGGCTTCGAATCCAAACTATTTTATTTTTAAACAAGCAATAGAAAACTTAAGAATGATGTTGTTCAAATTAATTCAAAGTATTTTTAAATAAAAGAAATATTTGACGTCGTAATCTAATCTTTACAATGTTCCGTAAAGCAAAACGAAATTATTCTAATTTGTATTTGAGCGAAACAATAGAGAGTCGCTTACGTACGCAGCCGGTTGCAGTCGACGCAAACTATACATATTCTGGCTAGCTCTAGCTATATCCAGCTATCCGTCGACTGACCCCACCCTTATAAATAATAGTGGTAAGTCTCCCATCCGCACCCCCTACACCCCTTAAGGGTAACCGGGCTACCCTCCGGATCTCATTTCCAAATTGCATCTCGAAACTGATTCTCGACTTTACAACTGCCCATTATCGATGTAATGTACACCTTAATTTATGAACATAAGGTTGTTTTCGAGTCGTTGTTTTAAGATTGAAATTTAGTGCTTACTTGTAAGGCTATAACCTAAGAAGGGGCCGGTGGCCCGTTCTGTACAAGCACTAACTCGTATAATGAGATATGATAATAAACGCCCCAGTTGAATATTGATGCCGGCAAGTTAGGGATGCACTACCAATGTTTACGACCCCGCGCCAAGGACTACGCTCATTATAAATCAGCTCCGCGCTACCATTGACCACGTCTTGTCTTATTTATTAATTATTAGATGTTGCCAGTGACTTTATCAGAATTAATTAAAAAAAAGAAGTGCGTTAGTTATCTACGCTCTATTCCTTTCTGAGGGGTTAGAAAAAGTGCATTCGCTACAAAGTGATTCCATAATGAACTTCAAAAATGTACATAACTGACAATAACTTTCGAGAAGTTACATGATCGCGCGTCAGTTCCGTACATTTTTGAAGTTCGTTATGGAAACTTGTGACAACCATAGGAACAGAATGGTTCGTGAAAATGATCGTATTACGAACACTATATGCGTACATTCATAATTGTCCTCCATTGCTTTAGCAAGCTCGCCTCTTATGATGATTGAGGCGTTTACATACGAAGCGTTAGGCGTTCATTAAATATGACATCAGCGGATTGAACCCTGTACGTAGCGCACCGTGAGACGGATGAATCACTCGCTGACACACCGCGCGCAATCATACAGCCTCGCAACATTACAATTAATTGTAAAGTTTGCTTATTATAGTATAACTTAAATTATCAGATAAAACACGATTTAATATTTCTATAATAGTTTAAAACTTGTTAACTATTTTGATTTACAGCAATTGTAATAAAGACCTTGAATTTGATTACCCGACATTAAGAAGACGTTTAACATTGTATGGAGGGAGTATATTTACCACTATTATCCAGACAAAGAGAAACAGAAAGACATGTTTTTTTTTTTATAACAGAAGAGGCAAATATTGTTGTATTAGTTTCTCATATTTTTAGATGTACTATAATCTTAGCAACAATAGTGGTTAGTCAGTACGCAATTAATACTTTTACGGCGGCGCCTAAATGCGGCACTGACAGCAGATACGGTCTGATTGTGACCTGGCTTCCTTCTATAATATTATGTCAACATCAAATATATATATATATATATATACATGTATAACGAAAAGAGCAATCCGAACCAACTATCGAGACTTTTAATCAATCAGAAGTCTATTTGACATACCCTTGAAGTAGCATAGGTTTACTGAGTTTGCGTTATTGACGATTTTTTTAATAAGTGAAAGGGAAAAACGAGCAGCGGGAACACCGAGGTGATCAACGACACCTATGGACATCTACAACACCAAAGGAAATGAAGATGCGTTGCCGGCCTTTAAGGTCATGGTATGCTCGCTTCTTGAAGATCCCTAAGTCGTATTGGTTTGGAAATACCGCCGGGGACAGACCGTTCCACAACGCGACTGTGGGAGGCAAGATGTTGCGCGAGAATCGCAACGTTGTGCAATGCCAGCCATCCAGGTGGTATGGATGGAACCTGGCGGTCTAAATAAAGCTGTCGCAAAAAAGCCTGTGTGGTCTTCCAGATTATTTTCTATATCAATGCCAAATTTCATCAAGATCCATTGTACAGTTCCGGAGATACCTTCTAACAAACATCCATATATCCATCCAAACAATCGCATTTATAATATTAAGTAAGCTGGTACAGATAAATGCTTCTATAGGTAACGTAGTCGTATGTTGTCTCCCAAAGTGAATCGTGGCCTCTACAAGAGCGAAGTCATAACGTGAAGCGAACCTTGTTTAATCATTACAGATTATACCGACCTTAATAAAAGATAACTAAAAGCGGTAATTGTCACATTTTAATTTAACATATCAACTCATTCATCTACACAAGGTTTCTTAGAAATTAACGATATATGTGACCCACTCTATTACTATTTATAGAACACTGACTCATGGGTTAATTTATTCGTTTTGCCAAATATAGCACTAATAACTGTATTCAAGACAATATGAGACGACGACTCAAGACATCAATGTCTATCTTAGTAAAATACTAGCTGTCGCGCGCGACATCGTCCGCGTGGAATAAACAAAAAAAAATAGCCTATGTGTTCTTTCAAAGAATGTCAAATGCCAAATGTTTGAATGTATCTCCAGAACGGCTGAATGGATCTTGATGAAATTTGACATACATATAGAAGAACACATAGGCTATTAATTTTGTTCTTTTTAATTCGCGGACGGAGTCGCGGGCGACAGCTAGTTGACTTATAAATTATGATCTACGGAAATACGTTAAAGTAGAAAGTTATCCTCACAAATTCTCATCGAAAATTTTTCAACCTCTTATATACAATTATGTAATTATATAATACACTTATTACATGATAGTATTAAGAAAACGTATACATTAGAGCTTGGTCGCTGGCTTGTGGACTCATTACAGCAGTTTCAGATCATTGTTTCAGGTCCGCACAATGCCGCACAAGTTCATGTCACATCTCTACTGTTTCCATTTCCTCCGACACAAAATTTAAGATTCATTTTTTATACTTCGAAATTCGAATTCTCCAGCCTACACTCACGGTTCTTATCTATCTAAGATATGTAATGGAGGAAACCGTATCGGTATTTTTTTTTAATTTAATTAATCAGCAATAGAAATAAGCGGCCATTCCAAGAATTTATAAACTATAATACAATTACGAAAATGCCATCCGAAAAACCAGTCATGTCGCCAAAAATGTTGGATTTATTGAGTTTTATTGACATATCTTAGACGCTTTCTATTAACCGCATTATTCATTTGGCAAGTTTGACTCGTATCAGTAAGTAAAACATTGTTCAAACAATGTGTCTATAAAATTATTTTGACCTTGAATGACCTTGAAATGAATATTATTTATTGATATAGATACTATCTAGAAAGCGTTGCCGTAGATTTTTACAACAATTTTTTATTCTGAGAATGCTCACGTTCCGAACTCTCGAACAATACAATTGAATACATTCCGTTCCGACACATTGTGTCCGACCTATGTACACACGCAAACTATTCGTTGGCGGGCTATTTGGCGACAGTAAGTAATTTAGTGGCACATTGTATTTCTGTGAGAGTAATGCCGCCTTTGTTATTACGCTGTTAATGAAGACATGTTGTGTATAATGGCTACACAATGTTCTAATATCGTCCAAAGTGCGTAAGAATTTACTCCGATAGAGCAAAATCTTCTAAAAAAAATTTCATAGCTACAGTTTCTTGCAAAAAAACCTTAACAAAACAATTAAAAATATTCATGTTTTATGTGTAGTAAGCCTTTTTAATAAAACTATTAAACAACACCACTATTGTATTACTCAAAAAATTACAACTTAGGGTCCTTCAAGAAGCGAGCATATCACCATCTCAAATGCCGGTAACGCATCTGCGGTTCCTCTAGTATTGCTGATGTCCATGGGCGTTGTTGAACACCTCGGTGTTCCCGCTGCTCGTTTGCGCCCTTCTATTATAAAAAAATACAATTTGACACTGTTTAATTAATGTAAAACAAAAGAATATATGTGAAACAACTCCGTGAAATATAGGACCACCAACCTTTTGGCGCCTTTTCGTCTTTTTATAAATCTACAGAGTTGAACAAATGTAATTTCTTGTCATTTTAGTATATTTATCATTATTTTTCATTAAAATTTAAAAGAAAAAAAAGTGAATATAATTTATATTTCTAAAGTTGTCAATAATAATTTTAAGGTTAATAATCCTGCTCAGAAACTTTACCTATGTCGCATAATATATTATACGTAATATAATGAGCATGTAACTCTTTTTATTAGACCTATTAACGAAGTTAAATAAACATTACTTATAAATAAGTAAAAGTTACTACTAGTATAGATTATTCAATTGTTTTAAAAAGTCAATTACAAAATAAATTTAAAAAATCTTCAGCTCACTATACGTCCCCACAGAGGGGCTCGGAGCCTACTCTAAGTTAGAGGTGACTAGGCCATAGTCAACCACGCTGGCCCAGTACGGGTTGGTTAACACATATCTTTGAATTTCTTCTTAGATATATACAGGTTGCATCACGAGGTTTTCCTTCATAGTAAGAAAATCCGAACTCGATAAACACATTGGTACATGACGGGATTCGAACCCAGGACCTGCAGGTTGCAAGACAAGTGCTTGATCCCTGAGCATTACAAAATATGTTATAAAAATTCTCAGCTCTATAGAATATCTTCTCCCCTTCTTACTTTTATTTGGTAACTCGTTACTGTGTATCTGACGTTTCTACTTGCTACCGGTTTATTCTGCCGCATCTATACTTTTATTTATCGACCTTCACCTTACGAGGTCAGGTGTACGACCCTTTATAGCGAAAACAATGTGGACTTCAATAATGATAGAATGCATTCAGTAATTTTAAAAGGCATTCTAAATAATTAAATGCGCATAATTACAATAAAAACTTTACACATCCTGTTTTTAAAGTCTGATATATGTTGTCAATATAGGCACCCTATATAGTTTCTTAGAACTGCTAATAGTCTACTAAATAAATATTGTCTTGTTAACAACTAGGGTAATAAAGTAATAAAAAATATTGTGCGCAAATTAACACTCAGAAGCCTTTGCCTAAAATAAAATACTACAGTTAAAAAAAAGTTAATTTGACTGCTGTCACACTTGTACTGCAATTGCAATCACAGTTTTGTCAGAAACAATTAAAAGGATCATAATATACAGTCGCGGAAATACGCGGTGTTCCACTTACAGAAATATTACTTTCTTCCTTTCAACGAGATAACTTCGCCTCTTATAAATAACAAATAAGCCGTGTACCACTAACTGGCACATCTTACAGACATTGATACTGTTCCGCGTTGTCGTTTGCATGTGTACAAAATGTTTAATCGACTATAGTTTTTAATGTGTGACACCGCCAAATTCCCTGATTGTACATAAATATGTCGCGACAGTGGAATTAAATTGTAAGTTAATAATAAGATATGTAAGAAACGAGTATTATTTTAGTAAACTTAAGTGGAAGTTTCTTCGTTAACTGTAATAAAATTTTTGCATAAGTGTTGCAGTCAATGAGAATTTTAACAAGATAATGTCACCTTTTCTCGTTTTGTATTTGGTAATGCAATTTACATTTACATACATTGCGTTTCTCAACTCATCTATTTAATTAGTTCTGACATTTTTGTATAAGTGTTAAGGAGATGTCACACGGACAACACATTACGATGGCCACACAATCTTGTTACTATCTCGTACGGTTACTCTTCAAAACGAGAATTAAGTTAAATATGAAATTATACGATATTAACACATTACATGCCGCTACATTGTTGTATAAAATGAACTCGTTGACTGTTAACGTGTTACTTGTAATAATTTTATAGTTATACATATGAATTGTCTTTTCAGTTGTCTAATGAAAAAACATTAATTTAAAAAGATATTCCATGAAATGAATTTTCAATACATTAGTATCGATTGCTTGTATGCAACAACTAGCGGTCGCCCGCGACACTGTCCACGCAGAATTAAAATAAACATAATTAGTAGCCTATGTGTTCTTCCAGACAATGTTCTATATGTATGCCAAATTTAATTAAGATCCGTTTAGCCATTCTGGAGATACATTCAAACATCCATCCATCTAAACATTCTCATTTATAATATTAGTAAACAGCATCTAGGTATTATCAACTATTTGTACTTCGAATTAAAAACTCGTCATAGTTAAAATGCCCAAGATAGTGTCATGAAGAGAAGACATGTGTCGACTGTGGGGTTACTCGGAAATGTATCCAACAGTTTGTTAAGTCATTACTTGATATATTCTCTGGGTCATTAACGACAGCTTGCAGGACATTCCTGGAGACCCAATGAAGACTTAATTACCCACAAAGACTATTACACATTACCATATTTGTAACCTTGGCACTAATAATAAATAATTATGAAAGTACATTGTGATAAAGCACAGATAAATTGGTTAGGTTATTGTATTTCATGATCATCATCATCATCATCAGCTCACTATACGTCCCTACGATTAGGAGACCAACCACGAGTCAACCACGCTGGCCAAGTGCGGGTTCACTTCACACATATCTTTGAATTTCTTCTCAGATATGTGCTGGTTGCATTACGATGTTTACCTTTACCGTAAGAACGTCGGATAAATGTATATATGTAAATCGGAAATTGAAAAAACACATTGGTACATGGCGGGATTCGAACCCAGGATCTGCAGATTGCAAATCAAGTGCTTGACTTGCAATCTCTCTTGCGTCGGTGGCTCAGGGGTCATTGACAGGATTGTATTTATATTAATTAAAATACAAAAGCACATTTATATTAAGAGGTTATTTCTTTCGATAATAATTTAAAAGAACATTCAATAAGTACTGGCCACTTAAAATGCAATAGACAAATATAATTAAAAAGAAAACAACAAGAGTGAATGAGGCGGGAAAAGTGATTTTCTACGCCTACAAATCTCTGTTCTGTTCTATCTATTATAAGAAGAATAAAAGGGATATCAACATATCTTTGTGTGAGTGTTTAGGCCGGACATAAACCCTGATAATTCGCTACAGCTTCAAACACGAAGGCCGGTAATGACGAAACTCTATCTACTTAATGTTCTATTTAACTGGCAAAATTACAGCACTTAACTGTTCAGTCGGACTATGGAAGAGGGAAGTCTTCTAAAATAGAATCCAAATGTAAGAACTAAGAATCTTAGAAAAACATAAAAAATTGGTGCACCGATTTGCTTAAACTTTTTGTCAAATATAAACATGCAAATCACTAGAAGAACTACAGATGATTTGAAGAAATGTTACCAATATTATAAATGCGAATGTTTAGATGGATGTTTGTTAAAAAGTATCTTCAGAACTACTGCATGGATCTTACTGAAATTTTAGCTGATGTAGAACACAAAGGCTACTAAGTTTTTTCTAATCCCGCGCGGACGGAATCGTAGGCGACAGCTAGTATGAGATATATCATCAGGTCACTATACGTCCCCACTGAGGGGCTCGGAGCCTACCCTACATTAAGGGTGACTAGGCCAGTATGCCAGCTAGTATGAGATAAACGACCAAAATTAAATTGTAGAAAACATTGTTAAGAACTTCAAGCGGAAAAATTTAAACTAATATTTATTTTAATATCTTTAAAGTATACTAGAGTATTAGAGTTATAATAAATCCGTCAAACATGGGAGCTAGTAAGAACTAGTTATTACTGCCAAGTCATAAACGTTCTCGAGGATTGGCAAATTGCATACGCTCTGATGCAAATGTACCCGTAACTCGGAATTGTTCTCATTATAATTATATTTAACTCGCTATTTATTATAACCTGATACACAAAAAACAAACGATGATTCTTAAAAAACAATCACCTATGTAGGATATTAATAAGATTATAATGTAAGAAATAAAACCTGATAACTTTGGATATTTCAAAAGTATTTTAAACAGTCTGATTTAGGATATATATATATATATATATATATCCGTCGATTATAGGGCAGCGAAGTGACCGCTGCCCTATAATCGACGGAGGAGGGGGAGCACAGAAAGAGACTATGTTCCCTTCCCGTGCATTCACTCGTCCAGTAAATTCACTTTCACTTCCTTTTATTATAAGAAAATGTAGGAAGATAAAGAGGATTACAACTAGGCCCCCGGTACCACACTCATCAGACGAAAGCGGTCTCTACCACTGTTATGACTTATTTTGTTTTTTATAATACCAGCATAGATGTGACTCATAAGCAAATAAAGATTATATATAAAACCTAAGAGAAATGTTAGCTTGAAAAGCGTTGTAATTCATAACTCACGATAGCTCCTGAGTTAAAATTTGCACTAAATTTATCATACAATAACATTTGTACCTGAAAATTATTATTCAAATCGAGCTGCATTAATCAATGCATCGATAAAAGAAAACGCGAGCGACGGCTCCCGCGCTCGCATGCCCTCCGCAAGCGCGAGATGCGATAATGTAGATATCGATAATCTGTATTTTATCGATAACAAATTCGTGTATTATTAATATTGCATAAATCGATAACATCAGAAAAATTATAAAACAATGAATTAAATTCTCCCATCTCCTTTTAACATGGTGTAAGACATACTTCTGGTCGCAAGAAAGTATTTTGTTTTGCCATAATTATATTCGGATCGCCGAGATTTTAGTAATTGGTTCCAATCCGGTCATTGGAATATTATGGGACATGGGTGCTATCACAACCTTATTTGGAATGGTAACAACAATTATGTTCAAAAATATTTCTCTAACTTCGTAATTTTACTTGTAAACTAAAACTGATATGAATCTCTGTTTATAATTTGTTTTGTCGACATTAAAATGATATCCTTAGTTAGCTAATTAAAACCCTAGTCCAACAATGTTTTAGAACAAAATAGTTTTCTTGTATTTGATTTTTGTAAAATTCGTAGACTTTCAACGTAGCTTTTGTTATGTTTATTTTTCTGATATAATAATTTGAATATACATGTTTACTTTAACAATAAATTAATAGATAATCCACGCACATAATTCAATAGCATATCGATGTTAACGTTATCGATAAATCTTTGAAATCACTAGTTCGTGCGTCGCGTGAAGCGCTGCGGTGTGCGTGTGCGCAGCCTCCAAGATAATGAACTATCTGCACTAATATATTATAAAGTTCATTATAAACAATTATTTATTGTTAGCGCATGTTTATTAATAAGGCCAGTTGATAGGGCCGGCTACTGTACATGTATTCTTAAATCAGGGCTGACGAGTACTGATTTCATGATTTAAGCTTGTTATCATATTGCTATTTTTATAGCTTACGTTTTTGTAATCAGAAGATTATTGTTAAGCACTGATATAGTTACATTGATGTCTGTTTTTAAATGCAATTGATAATTTTTAGTGAATTTAAACCACACAAAAAAATTAATAAATTCATATTCATTTTAAAACATCATAAGCTTTTCTTTATAGATAAGAGAAGGTGCTGTCTCCTGAAACACAGTATTTACTAGTTTAGGAGACAGAGCCCACAATTTTTTTTGTGAAAATGTTTTTTTTTTTCGACAATTTAAGCGCCTAATTTCATTGACATTTAAAGTCCAAATTTGAAAATATAATACAATACTTTGTAAATAGTAATTACTTGAATGATTCGTACTATATTGCATTACGATTTTAAAGTAAACATAAAATTTCATAAACATAAAATAGGGTTATGCCAAAACAACTTAAGGGTACAAATTAAAACAATGTACAACCCTAGGCCGCCCTTTGGCTGTCAATGCAGTGAATATGAAAGTATGGTAGCCGTTGGGTTAGATTGTGCGGCGCTCGCAGATTGCATGCCGCGTCGCGCCGCACCGCGCACCGCACTCCTAGCCTTAATAAAATCTATACAACGAGACCCTGATTGCTTCTGAAAAGCAAGCGCTATCGGATACATTAAAATTCATTCTTTAGATTTACAATGCTGAGATTTATTCTTGTAGTAAACTTTTTATTATACATCGAACTGTAACATGTCTAATGACAAGTTTGTTTTAAGTAGATATTATTTAACTACTAGGTGTCGCCTGTGCCTCCGTCTGCGCGGAATTAAAAATAAACTTAGTAGCCTTTGTGTTTTTCCAGGCTATGTTCTACAACTATGCCAAATTTTAGCGATATCCATGCAGCCGTTCTGGAGACACCTTCAAACAAACATCCATCCATCCAAACATTCGCATTTATAATGTTAATAAGATGATATGTACACGTATTACTAGATTATCTTATAGTCTTATGCTTTAATAGTCTGATACAATGTCTATCGTAACAGAATACTGTTGTTGTCAACAGCTCAATCTGTATGAAATTATCATCGTATTTTAAAACAGAGGTTATAAACTTTCGGCTGTGACAATCCACAAGAGCGTAAGAGTTCGTTAAGACGCATATATAAAGTCTATTGATTTCTAATCAACCAACATAAGGCATGCAGCAACGCATAGATTGATAAGAGATGAACATATTCTGCAGTGATAATGGCGTAGTTGGACCATACATACGCATGGCTATATCGAACGTTTAACCCTATACTAAAGTGTGGTCCATTCGAAGCGCTCGATAAAAAAATAAGTCCAAAAAAAATTGCGCGCCACCCCTAGGCTCGACGGGAAAAAAACAGATAAAAATGGGTCTCGCTCGTAATTTAAATGTCGAAGCAGTTGTCCGGAGCCCGTGGTACCGCGCTGTTTCCGTCACGCGTTTATTTTTTAGTGTTTTTATTTTATTAATACGTTTTTATGCGTGAATATTCGACTATTATTCTTTTTAGTTATAACCAATATCTTTACTTCACAAATTTATACAATCCGAGGCACTTTTCTTTTACAATTTTGTTGGTAGCGTATAGACAAACATTAATCCAATAACATTCTGATAGATTCAATAAAGTAATTTACAACAAACTTTCTATAATGAATAACAAAAACTACAGTACCATTTGAATCGACTTAAATATTTTGAGTCGTAAATTTCATCCTTTTCAACAATTTTCCATCTCAACAAAAAGGTTGCGTACCTCTGGCGCGTCCCTACATACTAACAAAGAGTACTGTAGAACTACCGGCCCCGATGGACGCGGCGGCGCGCTGAAATGATTTAGATGGATCGTGTTAAGATGTCACGGTTATTTAAACAGAAACTCTGCTGTGGACACTTCATACTACGTGCGTGTTAAAAAATCGATTATGGAACACTATTCATTCCTAATAAGCGCATTATACGGCCTAACTTTTTCAAGGTTAATAACAGCTTTTATTCAATTGACAAAGGTATACACATGTACATAACATCTACTGCCTTAACATTTTTAAATAAATCTTTTTTCATAGAAAAGAAGATAACATTTTTGAAATATCTTAGTAGAAAGCGTCCGTTACGTGCTAACCAACCTATAGTAAAAAGTTTCCTTTACAGAACTATAGTAAGTCAAGTATTACTTATTTTTATTTTTTCATCATAATCATGATTATCGATTTCATATCAAAATTATATGTACATTTTAATCCAATATCTATATATATAAAAGAAAGTCGTGTTAATTACACTATTTATAACTCAAGAACGGCTGAAAATTAGCGAGGAGGTAACTTAGAGCCATGAGACGGACATAGGATGATATTTATTAATTTTTTTGATTGATTGATATGGATGGATGGATGGGTTTTTGAAGATATCTCTAGAACGGCTGCACGGATCTCGATTAAATTTGGCATACGTATAGAACATAGTCTGAAAGAACACATAGCCTACGCAAAGTTTTTTTTTAAATATCCACGCGGACGGAATCGCGGGCGACAGCTAGTAGCACAAAAACTTCACAAATAAAAAGCGAATGTACTTCACGATCGTTACTTTACAATGTTAATTCCCTCACTTATCCTAATACATAAATTACTAAACATGCTTTGTGACATGTCCTATAAATTATCCTGTTATATGCATATTAATAAGCGCCTCAGTTTTTTGTTACGTGTCGCGCGGAGGTTTTTTACAGGGTTGGTTGTCGCTTTTGTTTTGTTTACAGAATTGCTTAACATTTTATAAAGTCTGTTAGGTTAAAACTGTTAAAGATTTTTTTAATATATTAATTTAAACCTAATATTAAATTATAGAGTAACTCGTACCCACCGGTTCAGACATCCTTGCCGATCTAAACATCTTAGTATCTTATCTTACTAATATTATAAATGTGAAAGTTTAGATGGATGGGTTTGTTTGAATATCACAGGAACGGATCAACGGATTTTGATGAGATTTGGCACATATGTAGAACATAGTATGTAAAAATATATAGACTGCTTTTTAAGTGTTTTTGTGTGTGTGTTTTGTGTGAGTAGCGGGCTACATCTGGTAGTAAATAAGCGCGGATGTAAGCTTGTACGTCAGTCAGTATTCGCACACAGTGACCCAGTAAACGCAATAATACAACGCATAAGTGGATCAAATAGTTCTAGAGCACCTATCCTGGCATTATATGCAGGATCTCTAAACATAGTCACAATGGCTGGTCATCATTCAATTGTGCCAGTGGAAATGGCCCGTTTATCTACAATAGAGCGATCATTTTATCACTTCATTGCATTTCTTTAAGTTTCGTACATTATGTATGAGGGGGGACTGTGACGTTCATTGTTCTATTGAGCTATGTAGTTTGCTATGTAAGATGTATTATTTACTCGTTATGTACACACTGAAAGCGCGCGTGAGCGTCGGTGGCTCAGGGGTTTAAGCACTTGACTTGCAATCTGCAGGTCCTGGGTTCGAATCCCGCCATGTACCAATGTGTTTTTCGATTATAACTTATGTACATTTATCCGACGTTCATACGGTGAAGGAAAACATCGTGATGCAACCTGCACATATCTGAGAAGGAATTCAAAGATAAGTGTGAAGTCAACCAACCCGCACTGTGCCAGCGTGGTTGACTATGGCCTAGTCACCCGTAATATAGGCTCCGAGCCCCTCAGTGGGGACGTATAGTGAGCTGATGATATACACACTGAAAAAGTCCTTCCTTTCGATTACATAGTCAATTAAGTTGTTTTACTCTAGTAATAAATTTTATACACTTTAACGTTTTAATTAGACTAATTACAGTGTGTTTCTGTGACTACAACCTCTGTATAAAACATATCGTCATCCCTGTCGTTATCTTTAACAAAACAGAGATAACAATATATTTTAAACTATGGTAAGCAACTTATTCAAGCATCGGAATCCTAACTATTGTTGAAATATGAATGTAAGATTGTCTTTTTCTTTTTAATTTGCATTGCCACTTGCAAAAATATGTTTACTTTTTTTAATCAAAACAAAAGCGAGTCGTACGATATCTCGAAGCAACAACTAGTAATCTGGAAAATTAAAACCAATACTTAAAGCAGCATCACGATTAAATAATAATGAACAGTGTAACATTTATATGACATTATTGAACAAGTCAAGGATAACACAGGCTCGGTGTAAACCAGTAATCTTATCTTAATAATATTATAATTGCGAATGTTGAGATGAATATTTGAAGATATCTCCAAAACGGATTTTGATGACATTTGGCATGAATGTAGAACATAGTCTGGAAGAACACATAGGCTACTTATTAAGTTTTTTTTCGTCCCGCGCTTACGGAGTCTCGGGCTACAGTTAGTAAACATATAATTGCGCTCTACCATTTAATTATATTGATGTTAAATATTTTATTAATAACATCTTCTAGTTTTAATTACATTTTTAAATTTAGAATCGTTAAGCTTTTTTTTTAATAATATATAGCTTTGTGGACACCAGTGCCTTTTCTTGTTTATTTAGCATTTCGCTAACTGAATGTTTCCCCTGTGTGGAAACATGTTTTTGGTTTCTCAATTAGAAGATTAACCGATAAATAGGAAAACGAACTTGTGTGGACATACCCATATCTATAGGACTGAGTAGAAATGTTTACGTATATGTAACTTGTTACAATATTAACTGACATATCTCTCATTTTAATTGAAGAAAAAAAGATAAAAGTCTCTTTACTGATGTTTCGGCGGTGGAAACACAAAGATTAAAGCTCTGCTTCAATTTCATTATACGTTTGTATAATAAGATTCAAAATTTATATCAGGTCTAACTATATGTGCAGGGATCTCTACCATCGATATCTTATATTGTATTCTACTCGATGTGACATTTGAAATTTTGAGCCATTATAAAGTTTGGATAGTACTATACAAGATAGAGGGGAACTGTCCTGTGCGTTATGATCACGAGGCCGGCCGGACCGTGACCTTTGCCAGTTAACTACTATTATTTTCCTTTGCTACAGTTCCGTATACTTTAAATGATTTATTAACGCCGATCTACTTGCTTGATCTAGTACTTATAAATATTAACTAGAAATTAAGCAACAATATTTCGTTTAAAGAATCTAATATTCCATACCAATCAAAAAGACATTTTTCAACCATCAAGCCGTTTAAGTAACAATAACCGCCGCCCAGGGCGGTAGCCGCTAGCACCCTGGGCGAGATTCTGGGCGCCCTATTTTAAAGGATTATAGGAGACTGTGTAATTCGCAGACTTGTGTCGAAGCATTATGGCAGGCACCCTGGGCAGTCGCCCAACCTCGCCCTACCCTAACGCCGGCCCTGTGTGTATACCCGTAAATAAAATTGCATTTCATTCCGAATTCCTCTTCTCAAATCTCTTCTTATATCTTTGTTTCTAAGGTAAATGACAGTTATGAGAATCTGTTAAATATGTATTTTGACAGTGAATATTTATATTGATTTTGCGACTGACTACCGGTAAAAATAAAAACCTCTTTATCGTTCCCTATCATTTTGACCGCGTTACCAAATAAGCTCATTTATAACGCTCGGGGGCTGAACAAAAACAAAAAAAAATTTGAATAAGGAGAGCATTATTTATCGCCGCCCCAATGAAGGCCGTTAATGTGATTTTTTAATAATAAAAAATACACGAGCCAGCCGAACGAGGCTCGTGTATCATCCGCCGTTTCGACCAGTCATTGTCCATGAAAAAAATTGTTTTTTTTTATTTATCAACCTACACCTCGTAAACAAAGTATATTTCAAATTAATTACGTTACGTATAATTTTCATGAAGTTATAAATTATGGAAAAATTATTAGAATAAAAACTCTGGCAACAATTTCATTTACATAAAAATATTTCAAATATTAAAAAAAAATTATAACGAGCCATTAAATTTCCTTTCAGATTTTAATTATTAACATCACATAAATAAAAAAAGAAATTTATTTCCAGCAGATTAAATTATTTAAAAAGGTTTATCGGAATGAGTACCATTGAATTTATTAAAAAAAAACAGTAGGTGGGTAATGTACTTGTAATACGTAATAATAGAAATAAAAGCAATTCACCGATATAACCCTACCAGTGCCTAATTAAAAAAAATTATAAAAAAACCCTCTCCCCCAGAACGCGCGCTGTCACGTTCCATATTCCCGCGTTAATTACACGTCATTCTTTTTTCAAAAAGCGCGCCAATGACGCGCGCAATTAAAGCCGTGTACAGACAACGGGAAGACGCGACATAAAGCCGGCGCACACAATGCGTCCTCGGCGAAATTCGCCGCAGGCCCAGTGAAATTAACAAGGCGATTTACACTTGACACTAGGCGAATGTTTTTCACTACTTTCACAACCTTTGTCTGTGTTCACGTACCGCTTCTCGCTGGGCCGGCTTTTTAAAAAATATTTCTAGGACAGGAGTTTTCTTGCTGGCAGTTTACGTTTTTACAGTGTACTGGAATATTTAGTCTGTGTAAAGTTTAAGCGGAGTGTTGCATGAATGTGAAGGTAGAGACGGTCTCCTCATACATTGGAGTAATTGTGTGAAATAAAGAGCGTTGTATCATTATTTTTGAGTTCCTGTTTGCTTGAGTGTTATTGTTTGTTTTTAAGTTTCGTACTCACTCTGAGTATCGTCTGCAAGAGATGAAGTGTACTTTAAATAATTAGTTTGTACGTTTTAATAATGCCGTTATATAATTGAGTATATAATTTATACATAATACATAATAGAGTATATATTAATAATATGTTAAGTATTACTTAACAATTAATATATTCAAATATGCAAAATGAATCAAGTTAAGCCTCTATATTTTTGTTTAAGAACATTTTTTTTTTAATTTTGACAGATTTGTAAAAAAAATATTAAAAACAAAAAGAGCGATAATTAACAAAAGTAACATATTTTTTTTTAAATTATTTTAGTCACACTAAAGTTATAAATGCGAATGTTTGGATGGATGGATGGATGTTTTAAACTTGCTGAAATTTGTCATAGATGTAGAGCATAGTCTAGAAGAATATATAGGCTACAAAACAAGTTTATTTTTTTAATTACGCGCAAACAAAGTGAGGGGCGACAGCTAGTACATAATAACTTGAATGTTAGTAAGTAGATAAGTTCGTTTAGTGCCGCGTTGACCCGACACGTAAGTTCAAAGTTCGCGAAAGTTCATTTAAATTCGTATCGCTTTAAGCAACTCTTGACTCTCTACAATAATGGGTGAAATATAAGTCTTTCTTTCTACAGCAATGATAACAATGGTAGATTACCTCCTTGCACAGCAAGTGAGACGCCCGCGGCCACACTTCGTGTTCTTTGGAATGTCTTTAGTCCTTCATAACTAATTCTGTGACTAACAATCTGCGCTTAACAATGAAATTGTGTCAAGACGTTTTTATTCTAATTTTGCTTTTCATATTGTTTAAAACTATCCTTTGTGTTCATGCAAAAATCAATACAAAACTCTATAAAACATTATGTCGTTATGTTGATGCTATAATTACGATTAACTATAACTACATATGGCCTAATCAACCTTAACTTAGGGTAGGCTCTGAGCCCCTCTGTGGGGACGTATAGTGAGCTGATGATGATGATGATGATGATAACTACATATGTAATCTTACTTAATCTTAATCTATAAGTGCGAATGTTTTGATTGTTGGTTGATTGTTGTATAAAGGTATCTCAGAAACGGCTGAATGGATCTCGATTAAATTAGGCATGGATGTAGAACATAGTCTGAAAGAACACATACATTACTAGTAAAGTTTTTTTTTTATTTAATCGCGAACGGAGACGCGGGCGAGAGCTAGTAATATAATAAGTGCGAATGTTTTTTAGAAGGTATCTCCAGAACTTAATCGATCTCGATGAAATTTAGCATAGATGTAGAATTAAGCTTGGAAAAACAGATGGGCCACTAACTATGTTTTTTTTAATTCCGCGCGAACGGAGTCGCCGGCGACAGCTAGTAACGCATAACTTAGGGTACTAACTAGACAATGAGACTGATAAATCCATTGTCAAAATATAAACAGTGTACAACTTGCACAATTATGCAGATTTTATGTTACCCCTAATTGCCGAATTATTTAAAGAGGTTTGTTAATTCCCCCCCTTTCCTTAACCCCCTTTGCGCAAGAAAAGATTTTTCTTTTCCACGAAAATGCATGTAAATGTTATTAGGCGAGGAGTTATCGATGGGGTTCCTGTAATGGGTGGGCAATAAAAAACTTCATTAACAGTTTTATTTCTTTCTTTTGCACGCTTTAAACTCGAGTCGGTAAATAATTTATTCATAACATTGATTACACCAATTTGATTATTAAATAAAATTAGTTCAAAATAAATATAAAACACATTTAATCTAAAATTAATATTTTGTGTTTTCATTGAATTTTACTAATATTATAAGAGCGTCGGTGGCTCAGTGATCAAGCCCTTGACTTGCAATCTGCAGGTCCTGCGTTCGAATCCCGCCATGTACCAATGTGTTTTTCGATTTCCGATTTACATATGTACATTTATTCCGACGTTCTTCCGGTGAAGGAAAACATCGTGATGCAACCTGCACATATCTGAGAAGAAATTCAAAGGTATGTGTGAAGTCAACCAACCCGCACTTGGCCAGCGTGGTTGAATATGGCCTAATCACCCTCAACTTAGGGTAGGCTCCGTGCCCCTCGGTGGGGACGTATAGCGAGCTGATGATGAATATTATAAATGCGAAAGTTTAGATGGATAGATGTTTGTTAGAATGTATCCCATGAACGACTGAACGGATCTTGTTGAAATTTGGCACAGATGTAGAACATAATCTGGAAGCACACATAGGCTACTAATTAAGGTTTTTTTTAAAATAGCGCGTGGACGAAGCCGCTAGCAACAGCCAGTTATAAGATATTTTAGTTTCACAAGGTGAAATGTTTTCGACTAACATAACGTCATATTGTTAGTCTTACAAGTTGCATCTGGTCTATCGTATTCTTCTTTACCTTTCTTTGTAACTTTTTCATCATTATTATCTCAATCTAGTTCCTGTTAACCCACAATCGAGTTAGTAAATCCATATTGTATTTCTTAATTACACAATAACATTACACGAAAAACAATATTTATTCTAAACTAGTTGTCGCCTGCGATTCTGTCTGTGGGGAATTAAAAACAAAGACAATTGGTAGCCTATGTGTTCTTCCAGACTATGTTCTATATCTATGCCAAATTTCATCGAGATTCGTTCAACCGAACGGCAGTTCTTCAGAATTGGAGATACCTTCAAACGAACATACATCCATCCATGTATTCAAACATTGGCATTTATAATATAAGTAAGATTGATAATGAAAACAAAATAACTATGTATCGCAACAAGTAAGGTTTCCCTTCGCCTTAGTTCGGGCGCTTGTACTCCGCCCACCTCCCTTGATCATTTATAATGCCAAAATGTTTTAATTAAGATGCTGTAAAATGTAATTTACATGCAAATTCGGTTTATGTTAATGTGCCGCGTATATCTGTTTGGGTGCGTGCTCGCTATCTAATTTTGCGACAGTGTACGCCGTCATTATCTTGGCTCTAATGAGAAATCTGGCAACGGCTTGATGTTTGCATAATTAAACTTGTGGTGGGGGCGAGTTCGTTTTGATTGTTGCCATGATAAAATACTCGCTTGTGGCCGGGATCAGCGCATCTGTTACACGCTTCAATTTAACAACGCGTTACGAATAAACACTGTTACTCTTTATGTATGTGTGAAATGTAGACATTTTTTTATCTTTACAGGCGATTATTGTTAGTATAAATGCTTATTTTATAAGGTTTTTTTAATGAAGCAAGTTTATCAGTCACATTTCAACACACAGTAAGATATGTTCTTATATATTTTAATAATCATTAAATAATAGTCATTTCATAAAATTGATTAATAATTGAATTAATCCAAATTACTATTAGTGCTAGTATTAAATATGTTTTCTTGTTCATAATTGGACAGGTTGGAAAAAGTAATTGTGAAAATATCTTTACAAATGTATGTGTTTTAAGTTTTAAACTATCTTTTGAAAATATATCGTATACTATTACTTAAGTAATCCTTAAGTTACTAAAATGTTCCAGAAAGTTCCGAAGAGAAAGAATGTTGGAAAATCCAACGGTAATGTTATGTGGCTTCATCCTACGACATGTAATGTTTTATATTATTTTATATAGTAGAAGAATAATAAAATTATTGGAATATTACTTAACTTTGATTTAAAACGAAATGCAAATCATATAGCAATAAACACCAACGGGAAAATGTAATGAAATCAATTAATTAAAAATGCTCGAGGGCCGATCTGTCTCCGGTACGTCCGCGAGACATTCATTAGCAAGGAGTTGAACACAATTCAGCTAATTTATTCCAATAAAAAGGAATAACAACCCCCCTCCCCTACTCCGTCACCCCCTCCCCGTGGAAATATAGCTAGATATTGTACATTTTCTATTTTTTCCGCTCCAACCCTTCTTCCGAGATTCAATTCGGCTAAATAAACTGAATTATATGCTACTTAAATGAGTGTCAAGTCGCCCTCGCCCCCTCGGGCGTCCCCTCCCCCGCCTGCAAGGGCCACTCACTTCTACACCTCACCCCGAGATTCTTCTGAGATTGTTTCATTACAACGTAAACTAGTGTAACTCTCGAATTAAAAAAAAAAACTTTACTAATCACTTTTAGACTAGACATATAGTTAATAATTAAATAAGAGAAAATCAACTTACAAGATTTTCCAATATTTGTAGCTAAAATCACTTCATACATTCGAAATGAATTAAAATTTAGGTAGACTATAAAACCTCATACTAGACTTTATATATAAGTTTCATTTAATATTTATCAAGCTTTAAATTGTAGCTATTCTTTACATATAACGTATTATTTTTAGTTTATTAAAATACTTAACTTGAAAATATATTTAAAAATAAAAAAAAATAGAGTTACACAGTAGAACGCAGGAGGCGCGGAGACAAAAGTAGGCGGCCGCCCTCCGCGAAACGAATAGGCCGGGCGGCGGCGCCGAGCTTTTCTCACTCTCTTAAACGCTCTTGCCTACTGTACTACAACCGCACACAATTAATACTTGCATTATTATTAATCATATTTAAATTATCACACGGAGTTTTGACCCCTTGATAAATAATCATTGAAATTGATAAAACAATATACTAATACCAAGAAATAATAAGGAATTTCCATACATTTTTTTTAGTGTGACATATGATTCGAGTAAGTCTGTTTATAATTGTTTCAATAATTCTTTAATTGCTTTTATCATTTAACTTCATTTATACATTAATATGTACAACTATAATTGTACATAAAATTAACTTAATTCTAATATTCACAATATACTGACAACCAGAAAGAAAGCTTTAAGCAAACTTCTAACTAACTAAAATAAACAAACTTCTTTATAGGGTTACTTTAGAGCCGTTGGGAATGTCTCTGACTACAGGTACCTCATCTATCCAGCCTCGATCTTTAGACATCTAAAAATTAAAAAGTTATGAATTAATATTTTAAAGTATCAAATCATATGAGTCGCAGTATCCGCGGCAAGTGTCTTTGAAGTGTTGCGGCCGCGCGGCATTGTTGCACGCCGTGTATCGCTAATATAATAATGGCTATATGTGTCTTCATTATATCTTTTTAATTCTAAAACATATCAAATAACAAAATTATTATATTATATAAAAACTTTATAAGTAGCCTATGTGTTCTTCCAAACTATGTTCTACATGTATGCCAAATTTCAGCGATATAAGTTTAGCCGTTGCGGAGATACCTTCAAACAAACATCCATCCATTTAAACATTCGCATTTATAATATTAGTAAGAAGTAAGATAAAGGGGTAAATATTGACTTACCTTATAACGCCAGAGGAAGGACAGAGAACTTTAAAGTGCCAATAAACACTTAACAAAAGTATTCAAATATTCCTATGGGGTAGGCAGAGGTTAAAGATTTAACCTTGGTGTAGATATAATATTGTAAAGTTTAATGTTGTTTATACATTTGAACATACGCGCTAGTCAAATTTAATCTAATCGTATGTAATTAATAAAATTGAGTACATTTTATGAATCGCTATTATATTCCATTGATTAATTAAAATAACGAATCTTTAAATAACAAAATGATAAGAAATTACAATGGGAAATGTAAAAAAGGCTCCGAACTCCATTAGAAACAAAAATAAATTGAATTACAACTCGATCGACATTTTCGATTTGGAGGCCTAACTCAATTAGATAGCAGCGCTGATGGAAAAAATAAAATAAATACGGGGCGCGGAGGAGGGAAAAAATTAAACAAAAAAAAAGAGGAGTCCAGATATAATTTGAAATATCTCCGTAAATGCAAAGTGCGAGAGCTGTTATTTTATTCAAATGAGGGTGAACTTTTTTTTTCAACCCTTTCTCGTCGCGCGATCAAAGTGGCCTGATATTCAATTAAAAAAAGAAGAGCGGGGCGCGGGCCCGCGACTGAAAATTAATCAGAAAAAATGCTTTTAACTAGATCTACATTTTGATGAAATTATTATTGACGACCTTATTACGGACTGGCCACAATTTGGAGTGATTCATTTTAATTCTCATTTAGAAAAAAAAGACAAACATTAACGCTCTGTACTCGTACTTCGTAGACGAGCGTCGGTGGTTCAGGGGTCAAGCATTTGACTTGCAATCTGCAGGTCCTGGTTTCGAATCCCGCCATGTACCAATGTGTTTTTCGATTTCCGATTTACATATGCACATTTATCCGATATTCTTACGGTGAAGGAAAACATCGTGATGCAACCAGCACTAATCTGAGAAGAAATTCAAAGATATGTGTGAAGTCAACCAACTCGCACTTGGCCAGCGTGGTTGACTATGGCCTAATCACCCTCAACTTAGGGTAGGCTCCGTGCCCCTCGGTGGGGACGTATAGTGAGCTGATGATGACCTATGTAACTGTCATTTTACAAACTACAAGGTCAACTCAAATTAAACAGATATGTGCAGTGTAAATCTTTTTAACTATATGACTTTTTCTAATCTGTCATCAGGTCTTTGACATATAGCACTTTTTACTTCATTTAGTGTTAATTAATTATTAAAAGAAATAAACATAAATGGCCAGTATCATAATGAGATGCATTATTTATCGCGATATAATTAAAAGTTTTACGTCGTCCTGACTTCATTCCATGCAGGCAAGCAATATATTTTTCTTATTTTCAAATTAAGAATTGCAATTCCAATTAAACATGTAAATATGCATTAGTTTTTTTATTCATAATTAAACTTAATTGAATTTTAACGGATTAAAAATAAACATTTACTTTCAGTCGTACTCGTACTCACATCGTAAAATTTAAAAGATTTTTTTGTCGGATAATTCGAAATATAAAATCTTATTATCATTCATGGCCAGTACAAAATGAGTTCGTTTTTTTTTTAAATATAATTAAAAATCGAATACAAGATTACAAGTCTAGATAAATCCTTTACATTTGGGTCGCTTCGGGAAAAATGATTAACATCCTAACGAATTAAATTGACAAACGTGAAAACAATGATAATTTAGAAGTTAAATATTCGAACAATGTTCTGTGAGTTAAATGTAGTATTTAGGAACTTTAAATAATAAAAAAATTAACAATTTGTTAAAATTTAAATTATATTTAGATGCTGCATTTTTATATTATGTATGATATTTTAATATCCGCATTGGGCAAGTGGAGGCGCGCAGACCACCAAATGGACAGGCGAACATAAATCGAGAAGGCTACCCATAATGGTCGGCTCTCTCAAATCTATGCCGGAGCCCCAAAAGCCGGATTTCTACCTTGCGTAATACACTTAAAACGGCTGAGCTTAAATCATCGTCATCGTTTGTTGAACAAGACTCTCCGGTCACATATCAGGCCGGTGACGCTCCCACCCTCCCCTTTCCACTTTACCCCACTCTACTCCTTCCCCTAGACGCCTCCAATAATTTTCGGTCCGGCCTCTCTAGGCTTAGATTTCTAGTCTCAGTGCGCTATAGTGCTATCGATGTAAAGATTCCTCCTTCATATTGTACAACGTGTTTTAGAAGCACAGGATAGTACAGTCGGGGTAAAAAACATTAACTAAGTTTTCCTCTACCAAGTCCTACACAGGTTTTAAAAATATTTAAACAACTGCATTTCTATAAAATTATACTTACTAGATATGACAACAACGATCTTTATAGAATAATAGATTTGTCGACGCCGTCGAATTAAAAAAAATACTAGACATTAGTAATAAATATACCTTGTGTTAGTCAGCGATAATGTAGGTTTCTAATGGCAAAATGATTTTTAAAATCAGTTTAGTAGTTTTTGAGTTTATTCGTTACATACAAAAAAACAAATCTTAGCTATTTACAATATTACTAAAGATTCCTAAAATCTTGTTTTAAATTAAAATTTGTCACCTATTTAGTAAGGGATACATGGACGGTGACGAACGCTTTTTATCCTGACTGTACTTTTGGCGTTTTGCAATAGCGCATGAATTAATAACAACATATTCTGTGGTATAAACAGCTAACGACAGTTGTGCACGCGTTGATAGGACATAGCATGCAGTAATTTTTACTTACTTCAAAAATCAGGGCTGTCTCAAACTTTTCTTTTACCATAAAAACAGGCAGAGACCCTAAAAAAATCCATTTGCTACTGCCACTAAATATAATAAGGTTCGGAGCATACCCTAAGTAAAGGGTGACTAGACCATAGTCAACTTTGTAGTTGACTTCACACATATCTCTTCTGAGAAGTCAGAGATGTGTGACAAATTTGAAGAGCATGTTTTCATATCTTAGACTAGTAGTACGATGATACTAAGTTTAATTTCCAACTATAGTCAGACAAATTCGTGTGAAACTAATTTATGTGACAAATCGCATAGCAAGCTAGTGCTCACTAGGATTAGTAGCCTGTCTTTGTCAAGCGCTAATGCGACTACGACTATAGCCTGCATATAGAAAATGCAAATGTATTTCCGACGCACATTACGGTACTAGCGTTCTCATCGTGGGGTTCTGAGACCAAAATCCTCGTTTCAAAGATATTATCACAGCTATGTCAAAGAAAATGAATGACGATATGTTTTGTACAGAGATATTGAACTCCGAAACCAACAGTTATTGAATGGTACAATTATTAATGACTTTGTGCGTTATTGCGTAATTTTATTAAGTATAAGTGATAAAATAGAATACTAAATGACTACCACACTCCTAACTCTTACTTAATCAACATTAAGGATAACTTAATGAGAGTTTATCAGTTAAAGCGTTTACTTTCAAATAAAACGTATAAAGAAAATCTTAAGAAGGCAGGAGCTGGCTGCAGAGCTCTATTAGTCTATGTTCAACATTGGAATGACAAGAAGTTAAACAATCAAATTCAAAAAGTTGTTCAAGATCTTATGAAAACAGCCCTATAACCGTGTATAAGGCCTATCGACGTTAGATTTATACGTGTTGCTGCTTGATTTGCGAGACATTATGATAAGTGGTCGAACGCCGGAGCAATTAGAGCGCACACACTAGCTGCCGGGGAATTAAATAAATTAACCAATAGACTGCAAAGTTACCGGGTATAGTCCTTAGGCTACAAACAGACGGAGCGTTTGTTTGCGTTTAACGTGTTAATGTTAACGTGACAATTGTATTCGAACACTATTTACATCTTTGTTTTCTTCAAAAAGCATGAGGAGATAGGAATACTGTAATACAGGGTTTAAGACAGTGGATTTCAAGGTCAGATTCAACTGTTTTGACACCTATAGAGGGACAGTTTTCTGCAGTAGCTACTTCAAAGGAAATTAAGCGTCAGGTTAGGTATTTTTTGTATGTTTCTATTTTTAAAACCTTAACGCTATAACATATACATGAGCCAAGAAAACTGTTATCATAATTTCTAGTTTGCTACAAAAAATAAAAAATAAATAAATTATGTACTACTAAATTTTCTTCTTTCCTGCATAATTGTAATTTATTACCCTTAAAATTTTGCTATTAATTTGTAAGAAGTAGAGTGGAAGCTTTAAATTTGTCTCCAATTTTCTCAACCGCTTCGTGCACCAACAGCCTAACCTAACCTAACGCGAAACGGTAGCGCGGCTTGACATCGACAGAATTATGCTTTTCTAATTGTAATATGATAATGAATTTAATGGCTCGCCGATGTTTATAGTAAAAGCAATTCTAAAAGGCAACTAAGCAACACGGGTCCCTAAACAAAACATGTGAATGTTTCACGCTGTGACATACGGGACTATGTTCTTTAACGTTTAGAATTAAATTCATCTTTTGCTAGCTTTAGGCCGCGAATCCGTCTGTGCGGAATTAAAAGAAAATTTAATTAAGTTATATGTTCTTCCAGACTATGTTCCTTATGTATGCCAAATATCGTCAAGATCCGTTTAGTTGTTCTGGAGATAATTTCAAACAAACGTCCATCCATCTAAACATTCGCACTTATAATATTAGTAAGATATAAAATTCTCGTCTAACAATGTTACAATACTCCTCCGAAACGACTTGACAGATTTTTATGCAATTTTATAAGCAGTCTCAGAATCGGCTACTCTTTTAAACCGCGCTCAGGCGGAATCGCGGCAACAGTTAGTGTAAATATCAAATTATTGGGTACAGAAAACTCATGTAATATATCTTTGTAGTCTGATATACTCAAATAGACCTGAATTTTTGCAGTGAACATTTAGTAATTTTGGAAAATAAGAAAAAAAAAATTTTGTAGATTTTAAATCTCATCAGTCAATTTCAATTTCTCAACTCAATGCCATTGAAGATCGACAAACAATGTTGTATATAATTTTCGTATTCATTTATTTATCAAATTTTTAATATAATACATTTCATATCCAAAAAAAAATACATACAAAACATCTTCTTATATAAAATTCTCGTGTCACAATTTTCGTTCCCATACTCCTCCGAAACGTCTTTACCGATTCTCATGAAATTTTGTGAGCATATTGAGTTGGTCTGAGAATCGGCCAACATCTATTTTTAATCCCGCGCGGACGGAGTCGCGGACGACAGCTAGTATTATACAAAAAATAGAACACCACCGGCTGCGAAATCCCATGACTCAAACAACCAGTGTTATAATACCCAGTTTGTGGCAGTTTATCTGCTTGTGTAGTACAAAATAAGAATTAAAAAAACAACACAATATTACGCACCCATTGGCTCTAGGATACATTAATATCTGTAGATGCAAACCTGCAATGATACCGTCACTGTTCCACCGCTGATTCATTACTGGGGCAATTAAGGCAACGATAAGGCGTAGTAATTACGTATGCTAATCATGGACTTACTTCTACGGAAATATGCCGCCCTGGTAGCCCGCGGCCGTTGTACTATGTCTACTTAAATAAGTTAAGTGATAAATAATAAAAGAAACTTTAATTATATGTGCTACTGTACATTTTGAATGTCTAGTGGTTATTATAAATATATATTATGTTTTTTTGGATAAATATTATCTGACGATTGTTTGGCAAAGGCTATTTGGTACCCATAGTATTTGTCAATATAAACCAAAGGATTTGTATGTTATGAAGGAAATATTTATCTACATAATCCTAAGTAATATTATACTCGTAGTTTTAGACATTATTAGTTAGAATCATTTGGTGCGAATGACGTGCTTTCGTTACAAAGTCCAGTGTCAGAATGAATAGTGAGGGGACATAAACGTCGACATTTTGTAAGGCTAGTTAAGTCAATACACTGGCTCATTTTCGGATCTTCTTCCTAATAATAGATACGAATGTTTTGTGGGATGGATGGATGTTTGTTATAAGGTCTCCTGGACGACTGCATGGATCTCGCTGAAATTTCGCGTAGATGTAGAACTTGACCTGGAAGGACACATAGGCTACTAATCAAGTTTTTTTAATTCCGCGTGGATGGTTATATATACTACAATTCATCAAGAGAAAAAGTTGCGTTCACAATAATTTAAGATTATAAACTAATTTCGATATCGATGTAGTACATTTATTTCTCTATTATATCGATAAAGTATCGATTCCACCCTAGTTTAAATATAATCTTTATTACGTCATAAGTATAAAGTTTAATTTCGATTGGCATGGGACTTTGATAGAGATGTTAGCGGGAAAAGTCCTTGTCCTGTCGTATCGTCAATATTGTCACCGCGCAAAATATCCGCGTAAAGTTGGCAGCAGTGAACGGTATCCATTAAAAATTAAACTTTGTATAGCATTAATAAACCTCGAAGCAACGATCCCACATCGAAGTGAATAAATTGAATTTTGACAATGAACGCTTTCAATACTGGCTGGATGCGGTTAATGTATGCGCTTATTCTTTTTTTAAATGTGTTCTTTGACATCTCACTTCAAAGTATTCAAAGCATATTTGTGGTGTAAACATAAACATTTTACTGGCTTGGTAACATTAAAATACACTAAAACATAAAAACGACTAGCTGTCGCCCGCGCGGAATTAAGAAAAAAGATTAGGTTCTTTCTATGCCAAGTTTCATCGAGGTCCGTTAAGTCGTCCTGGAGATACCTTCAAACAAACATCCATCCATTTAAACATTCGCAGTTATAATATTAGTAAGATAAGATATAAGTTCAAGCCAAGTCAGGATGTTCAACCAACAAAAATACTCAAAGAATCCTACAAGCTAAACAGTGGTAACGGTAACTTTAAAAAATTACTGGCTGAATACAAACGGATTAAATTATTTTTAAGAAAAAATAATTGCATTCCAAATTTGAAATATGCTGTTCCAATATGAAACACTACAGATAGTAAAGCAAAAGTAAACAGATGGTAATGGGCGGAGGGTCGCCAGCTACCTTGTCACACCGGCGCATTTGTAAATGTATCGGGCTCGTATAAATTCATTAACCAAACGTGGGGTTAGTTCGCCGTTAAGTGACAAACACTGGAATCGCATCTGAGGGCGGTGACGGCCACTCAAAGAATCGATTACGTATTTAAATCGGTACGTATTCGGTTATTGTTTATTTTCGATACTCGTTAGTCGCGAATCGATTTGCGAACGTTGCGATTATGACAAATGCAAAATATGAATAATGGAAATTGATATTGAACGGTACGATTATACGAAATTTCTCATATAAGTAAGTTAAATGGTTTGTGTTTATTTCAAGCTTTAAAATATTTTCTACTAGTTAAAATTATCTTCCATATTTTTAAATGGGTTCCTTATATTTAACAATAAGTTTTTAATATTACAAATACCTTTTTTCAATTGTAACTATAACTGGTTTCAATTAATCATTCGTATAAAAAACATCGTATTGTACGGTCGGATGTTGATCACTTCAAAACCGTCCATCCGTCCGTCGTCTGTCGGTGCCCATTAAATTTTTGCCAAACGTAGTAACATAAAGCGTGTACGAGTCGCTACCGCAAAAAACTATCGGCATTGAATAGAAAAAAAATCAAAAATAAATGAACAAAAATGTCGCGCGCATTCTGTAAAAGGTCGCAGATTGTCGCGGTTTTGAACCCCGGACATCGGCGCGCAGTTATTAATTCTTGGACAGTCAGCGCCGCCGCAGGTCCCGATCGAAAAATAAAATAACAATCATTCATTTGTGAAGTATCATGTTTATGTGTATTCGGTAGCTTTACCCAATATTCATTTTATAAAGTCCTCGACCGATTTAAAATAATACAGTATTTACTTTTAAACTTCGCAATTTAAAACAATGAATTTCAGATTATTGGGACGTGAAAAAGAATGTCGATATTATTTTTTTTAAACTCAAATAACATCTTTCCAGATTCACAAACAAACGGAAATTAAAAACAAATTGGAACTTGTTTAACATAATATAGCCAAATAAAATGAAGGAATAAAAAATTTACTTTTTCCATTTTCAAATTTATTCAAAAAACAAAAATATTAAAAAAAATCGAACTTGAAACTGCGTTATTCTCAACATCTGAGCCGTGGCGTCACAAACTTTTTCGCTATTTTGTCAATAATTAAGTTCAAAACCAAAAAACGTCAATTGCATTCGGCGCACGATGGAGCGGCAAACAATATGCACTGTCTACTTACAGTTCGTATTCATACGAATATCATTCCCCATTCGTTGGCTTTTAATTTTTTTATTTTTAAACGACTTTTACTGGCCATTAAACGAAGGTGTAAAAACCTTTTTAGTCTATCAAAAAGATTCCCAGTTTCAATATTCAATTGTTTATTTTAAAATGCTTTATTGCAACAAATAAATACTAAACAATTATGATTGAAAATGTAATTCTAATTTTAAGTCTATCTTATATCTATTCATCATTAGCTGACTATACATCTCCACCGAACCTACCCTAAGTTAGGGGGTGACTAGGCCATAGTCAACCACGCTGGTCAAGTGCGGGTTGGTTGACTTGACACTTTCTTTGAATTTCTTCGCAGATATGTGCAGGTTGCATCACGATGTTTTCATAAAAACACATTGGTACTTTTTTTAATACTAGAAGGAGGCAAACACCGAAGTAATTCACCCATGGACATCAGCAACACCAGAGGAACTGCAGATGCGTTGCTGGCCTTTAATGAAATGGTATGCTCGCTTCTTAAAGGTCCCTAAGTCGTATTGGTTTGGAAATACCGCCGAGGACAGACCGTTCCACATGGCGGGATTCGAACCCAGCACTTGCTGATTGCAAGTCAAATGCTTGACCTCTGAACCACCGACGCTCTTACTACTGCGTGAACTATGTAAATATATTCAGTCACTGCTAAACTATCACAACTCAGTGAACTGAACATTGAAGCATAACGGGATTTAAACGCTGCCAAAGTTCTTTTTGCGTCATTACCAAGTCTATTATACTGAAAGATAAATTTACTCTTTAAAAATGAGTTTCCTACAAATCTATAAGGAGAATTTCAATATTCACTGTTAAAATAGAAAATTAACTCCAACTATTCATTAAAAAAACATTAAAAAAATGAAATGCTAACCGCAGTTAGCACAAACGTCACACTAGAAAAAATGGCCTCCTTAGTGTTTGTTTACATAATTAACATTTTAATATATAATATAATTTAGCGTATTTTTTTTATATAATACTTTACATTTTCTCTAATTCAGGTAATTTTTTTTACTACACATTTGTTCCGCGCACTATAGACAATTCGAAAATTGTCTCTGGTTTAAATGCCTTATAAATCTGTATATCTATAGGTTAATCTATGACTTACCTTTGGTTTTAGTCTGTCGAAATATTCTATAGGGATGATAGTATTGTTTTTATACCAATGTTTCGCCAATGGAAACATGCTGTTGTAACGTAACCCAATTACTATAGCCAATCCATGAAGTAGATCTGACGTTATTTTTCCCTTCGAGATTTATTACTGACAATTCTTGTACGAAAATTATAAATGAAATAGTCAAATATACAGCTATTTATTTAAAAAGTGTTCGTTGTTAAAACAGCTATCTGCATTAAGTTATGCGTAGGCTGAATTAACTGGGGGCTTAAGTGCATTGATTTTAATGAATAATTCAATGGTGGACGCCCTCCTACATGATACAGAGTATCCCGGCTTAGCCGAATACCTCATTAAGTTTATCTTCATTTTGGAATTAACTATTGCTAAATATTGCAGCAAGAAACCTTGAGTTACACTTCTGAGGTCAATTAGAGTAACCATTATGAGAGCAAAATCTCCGTTTAAAACATATCTCTGTGTTGTCAAAGTTGACAGGAATGACGATACATTTTTTACTTTAGAGATCTTCAACATAGCTGCGAATGTCATTTTTTTATCGACGGAGGAGGGGATGAACCTAAAGAGAATATTTTTCCTTTCCATGCATTCCTGCATCCAAAAAATCCACTAACCATCCTTTTCTTATAAGAAAGAGGGTGGGAAGGGGCAAAGGACTAAAATTAGGCCTACGGGATGCACACTCATCAGACGAAACGCGCAATTAATTCCACTTCACGCCTTTCTTCTGTGTGGTCGTAGTTTTGCACTGGGCGAACCGGCCAATTCGTGCGAAAGCGTTAAAGTGGGCTCTACCACTGTTAAGTCTACTACTGTCATTAAAATGGCTACACTGAACATCAGCTAACTTCACTCCCCAGAAGCTCGTATTGTTAAACTATGTATATTGTTAAGTGATCTCGTATTTTTAGTTGCAGGAAGTGATCCCATCTTTATATTTATTTATTCGTTTATAGAATATTGAGCGGTATAAGATGTTCAATCAATCGCGACGTCGGAACTTAAAAATAGCGAAGTACCAGGTACCAGCCAGCATTAAACCTTATAAATAATAGGGCATACAAAAAACTCGATCGTGACTTATTCATACGGCCGCAAACGAGCTCCGTCTGTCAAGCAAATCTGTCACTTATTGCGGACCGGGACGACCGCTTTCGCCGCATTAACATTTTATTAACATTTCCCCGTGCGTCATTAGAGTTGAAATTTGAATATCTTTGGATCGGAAATGCACAAATTAAGCGAGTGATCTGTTGGCAGTAATGAGCTGGAGGTACGTAATGACGACTGAGGCCCGAACAAAACAACACCCGTGCTTAACTCAGCGAGTCGCGGTAACGAACACCGCTCCCTTGCTATGGACACGGCTTTACTTTCATTGTTAAAATGAAGACTTCATATTAGAACTTAAAAAGTTATTACTTCTATTTTGTAGACAGTTAAACTACTGTTTATTTTAGGATATTTAAAATATGCTAGAATGAAGGGTTCCCCAAATAATCCACCCCATCCAGTGAACACTTGGAACCTTGACATATGAAAAACATAGATTTCTTTTGTGAAAAACTAGCTACGTAATCTAAACTGTGCCGTAGAAAGGAATGAGAAGAAAATTCATACTTTCAAGAGATATTCTACAGAGCATTTGTATGCAGTTTCACATTTTAACCCATATAACAGAAAAGATTATAGATAAAAAAGGATTATAAAGTAAAAAGCCATTTCCATACAGGTTAGCCCAATACGGCTTATTAATAAGGAACGGTAGGTCCCGCACACAGGCGGACGGACACGCGGACACGGCGAGCGACATTTGTAATGATACTAAATAGTTGCGCGCGGTAGGTGCCCCGTAAACGAGTAATGCGTTCACAACTCGGAGAGGATTATGCAACACGCGACAACACTTATAAAAAATATGTTTGACATACATACTGCAACTTTACCGTGACTTTTCATGCGGAAAGATTTGTACAAAAAAAACTATTGTTATCTCAATTTTCTTACCCAGAATGAAAGAGTTTGATTTGGTTTTGTAAATGTTGGCAGCAATGATAACAAACTAATTCAAATTAATTAAGATTTTAGGAGGTTACATTTTAATGTCATTGTTTTTAAAGCATTTCGTTGTACTCTCGGATTACCACTGCATCAGCAGCTTTCTGAAGAACTATTCACAGTTTACGTTAAGACGAGGAACTTGATAAAATAATATGGCGTGCATCATATAGCATAAAGCCATTCAGTCAATAAGTCAGAAGCACCTATCTGCGTAATGTCTCAGAGCGGCATTTACATATTTTAATGAGCACCGCAGGCCTATCTTCGCGAGCTAGCTAGCCACGAGCTATCTAGAACGCCTAAGTCCGTCCAGGCATCTGGAACGCCTAGGTCCCGTCCAGGTATCCTAGATCGGCTCACTTCGCTTTGTTCGGAACTGATTTACATTAGACTCTAATTTGTTATCCTTGTTTCTAGTACTTTATTTTCTAACGTGCAGCCAAGTTTTGTTCGCTTGAACTTGTGAATATTCAATCTTTAATCTGAACACCGCAATACCTTTAAATGTTTTGATGGAATTGTTTTTTCTTATTGTTTTTATTAAAACAAATCTACTTACTAGTAGACTTGTTAAAGTTCATGGTTCACTAACCAAGACTTAACTCCAACGATCTATTATTCAGATAAAAATATTTTTTTTTGTTTTATGGCAACTTAACAAACAGCCGTTGAAACTTTTTTAATACGTAGCGCAACATAAAAAGCCTATATCGAATTGTAGAAAATAATCATAATAACTAAGAGCGTCGGTGGCTCAGAGGTCAAGCACTTGACTTGCAATCTGCAGGTCATGGGTTCGAATCCCGCCATGTACCAATGTGTTTTTCGATTTCCGATTTACATATGTACATTTATTTGACGTTCTTACGGTGAATGAAAACATCGTGATGCAACATGCACATATCTGTGAAGAAATTCAAAGATATGTGTGAAGACAACAAACCCGCACTTGGCCAGCGTGGTTGACTATGGCCTAATCACCCTTAACTTAGGGTAGGCTCCGAGTCCCTCGGTGGGGACCTGTAGTGAGCTGATGATGATTAATTTGCATATTAATTAGGTAAAGTAGAGTAAACTGGCTCTTGGGTGCCGTTGTGTTTAGACTAATAAGCCACACGAGTACTTTGAGTCAATAAAAAGGAATCCAATTAGTAATTACAATCTTGTTTATAAAGACTTTTAACTAACCAAATAAAATTATCGTCTGCGTCAGCTTATAAACGTCTCCACTAGGGAGCTCGGAGCTTACCAGATAGGGTTGACTAGGCCATAGTCAAGCCACGCTGCCCACGTGCAGATTGACTTCACACATATCGTTGCATTTCTTGGCTGATATGGAGATTGCATCACGTTTTCCTTCACCGTACGAACGTGAAATTAATTGTGAACCGAAAAACACATTGGTATTTGGCGGGAATCAAACCAGGAATGATTGGCTAAATATCTAGTCCTGTCAAACGCTTAACAACTGCGCCACTGACGCTGTAATAAAACTATAGTCCATTTCAGTGTGTTACCCCGTACTTTCTAAATAAACTATACTACAAAACAAACTTTTCCTTACGTTACTTAGTAAAATTGATGAAATTTGGCATAGATGTAGAACATAGTCTGAGAGAACACATAGGCTACTAATTAATTTTTTGAATTCCGCGCGGACAGAGTCGCGGGCGACTGTTAGTTATGAATATTTATCATCCACATATTCTTTTATTCACACAGCACACGTGAGCGAGTGTTTACACGGTGTTAGTCTACATGAAATTCATTAACAAAGCTACCTAATAACTCCCCCCTAGCCGCAGGGGGTGGTCAGCTTAGGGGAAGGGGGGTTGACAAACAGCGCCCTGTAATGTGCTACTGTTGAATTGCAAAAATCTCATTATACTCTAACTGTCGTTATAGGAGTAATTAACCACTGGGAACAGTGAAAGAAATTGAGTCGCATTTTTTTTATTTAATTTTAAAATGCTAATGATTGTTCACGTAATGCTAAGAAAGGTTTATTTTAAAAGATGTACAATTTAATTTTTTTGCGCACAAACAAAGCATTCGTCTGGATCATATTAAGTTCTTTATATTAACAGTACTTCTTTTGGGATTGCAAAGACGTTTGGCTAGTTTTTTTTTTTAAAAGGTGGCAAACGAGCGAGCGGCCACCTGAAATAGCGAAGCGACCGCTGCCCATAGACATACACAATTGCATATGCGTTGCCTACCTTTAATCGCCGCAGGAGAGGATGCACAGAAAGAAAATATTTTCCTTTCCTGTGCATCCTCTCATCCGGAACGTCCACTTCCACTTCCCATCCTTTCCTTATAAGAAAAAGGGGTGGGAAGGGAAAGAGGACTAAATGAGGCCTCAGGGACGCACACACATCAGACTTTAGTTGGAATTGCTTCCACTTGACGCCTGTCTTCTGTATGGTCGTGGTATTTCACCGGGCGAGCCGGGTCAATTCGTGCGAAGATGTTAAAGCGGGCTCTACCACTGTTCCTTTGCTTTGTATTTAACCTTAAAACATCATTTGTGACGAGAGCTAAGTTTCAATATTTATGTGTATTGTGCTATACATTATGACATAGTCATGACCAAACAACAAAGTTATTTAGACTACTGATAAGTAATTTCATGTTTGTAAAGGAAGAAACATTGTTTCTTCCTTGCTCATAATCTAAATTACATATGTAACTCAATTTACCAATGTAATGAGGACCATAGTAAAGTTGTTTGAATTTTCAATAAAAAAAATTATACTGTCTGTAGCAGCTCCAAGGATTCTTCTAGTCTTTAGTAATTGTGTTCCGTTATAACGAGTTTTTTGGTGGTCGATGTACTTGTTGGTACGGTAGGCAAAACAGTTTGTGTACACCTCGTATATAAACTTACTGTTAGTTTTTAGTTTAACATTAGCTATTAGTTTAATATCTTACTAATATTATAAATACGAAAGATGAATGGATGTTTGTTACAAGGTATCTTCGGAACGGCTTCACTTATATACATAAAATTTTACACAGATGTAGAACATAGTCTGGAAGAACACATAGGCTACTTACTAAGTTAGTTTTTAATTCCGCATGGACGGAGTCTGGGGCGACAGCTAGTATTTTGATATATTATTATATATTATATATTAATCTTAGTGATTTTTTTGAAGGTTATAAAAAACAAAAATATGTTTTTCTTTTTTTAATCAAAAGTTAAATCTATAGTACCATCTATAGACATATCCTTAATTCTATTGTCCATTTTTAAGTCGTTTTCTATTTCTTTTTCTTTATCTTTCTTCTCTTTGTTTACTATTTCTTTATCCAACTTTTCACTTTCGATTCCTGGTTTTGATTTTGTACTTGTAGGAGTTTCTTTCACGTTTGTCGCAACATTAGTCTTTCTTCTTTTATCTTTTGAAGTCGAAGGTTGATTACTTATAAGACCGCTCAAATGTGCTTTCTGAAAAAAAAATTCACAAAGTAATAATTAATTTAATCACTAACCGTGAGTTTCTGAGACCAGTATCCCCGATTAAAACATTATGTTATCTCTGTTTGCCAAAAGTGACAATGATATTTTAAGCAGATATCTTGGTCTCAAAAACCCATGATAAGTGTTAACTTTAAATCTATAACAATGTAGTCAAGAATGCTAATCGAATTCACTTCAAAATTAGCCAAATTTAATTAACAAGCAATGTTGTTTCTGTTTATTAACCCACATAAAAGAAGCAAAAAATATGTCACTTTCATCATAAATAAACAACTTATGTAGACATGCATCTATAAAGATAAAAACAAACTTATTAATATTATAATTAACCAAACCAGAATTAACAGGCAACGTGTTAGATGTAACAAATTTAGGCAACGCGAATACATCACGCGGTAATGGGATTTCAATTAGGTATATCATTTTAGAACGAAAACAGCAATTGCATAAATAAAGTCCATCAAGCTGTGTTAGTCATTCAGAATCGTATTTAAATTAAAATTGCCGCTAAAATAACCGGAAAGCGATTCATTATTTTGGAATGGGGCGTGTGAGTTTGTATGAATAAACATACGGACCTAATCAAGGATCGCGGGTATAATGCAATTTACAACTACATCTGTGGTCTAGCCATTGTTATTATATGTTGCTAGCTGTCGCCCGCGACTTCGTCCGCGCGGGATTATAAAATAGATAATAGCGATTCACAGACCTACTAAATATGCTCACAAAATTTCATGAGAATCGGTCAAGCCGTTTCAGAGGAGTATGAGAACGAAGATTGAGACACTAGAATTTTACATATAAGATTAGCTTATTAATTTTATATATAAGAGATATAACGAGGTTGGAATTACTTACCAGAGATGGATTTCTTCTTACCAATAATAAGACATCATCAGAGTTGATAGTGCTTCGTTTAGCGTGTCTATAAAATAATGAACCATGAATAAGTAGAAATGGTATATATTTTATAGTTTTGTGATTTTTGATGTAAAAATTTTCTAACACTACGAGTCATGATAACGAGATACGGGGGAAGAGAGTAGAGCAGATTTTTCTGTTCTACTCTCGGCCCCTGTCTGTCTGAACATACCCTAAGGGAGCTCTTACTATGACTTTCTTATGTATGTAAGTACAAAAATATTAATGTCGAAAAAAGTAATTTTCGATTTTTATAATGTTTTGTTTCGACAGTGAAAACTCAAAATTATTTTAACCTGATGTTCGTTTGTTTCTAATTCTTTTCTTAGGTAAATTACCTAAACGCATTAAAAAAAATAGGAAATAATACTTCGCAAATGCCTCCAAGTCCAGAGCGTAAATGCTGAGTTTCTTATAGACAAGCTCAGCGATGACTTCCATTGATGGTTTCGTTATGTCCAAGCCAAGGTTATGACATGTTTCTTTGCAAATGGCCTGCACGTCACGATGCAAAGAAGCTCGGAGCTTCTAAAAAAAGTAAATACATTGTTTAACTTCTATCGTAGTCCTTATCGTAAGTAAAATTCTATTTTATATATTTGGTAAGTTAATAATAATTCACAGTTTTATGGAAAATAGGAATTTAATATTTCTTAGCACTTTTTGTCTTGTTCATTTAACTTTGTTAAAGTGCCATCTATAATGAACGTATGATACTACGTCGTAACATGAATTTGAGGCAGTCAACAGAAAAATGTGCTTTCATGGAATGAATACTATTGTGTAAAGTAAAATAATTTAATACAGGATTTAGGATAGAAGAACCTGGAGAACTTACTTGGGATTTCGTTAAATTTTCAAATGTCGTCATCATGTAACGATGTTAGTCAAAGTAGTAGAAATCTTCCCGAGATTTCACGCAATTCAATATGTTCAAGACTTTAATTGTAACATACGTAATTTCCAACCCAATTTATCATCAAAACGACGATACTAAGTTATAATGTTTTCATGAGGCTTTTAAATTGTTGTTTATTTATATCAGATGACGTTGACAACTGACATTGACAGTTGTGGAATAACCATTTTTTTTTAATTTTATGACCTGGTAACATAGACCTTTAGGTCATATCTTATTTGGAAAATGTTCATTACTTTGGACTTGTGCGGAATATCCACTATGGTAGACACCAAGGATAAAAATAAGAAAGAGATTTTATAGAATAAAAAGAAAATTTCGTTTTGATTCTTTTATAACTTTGATTTGTATCATAATTATAAGCCAGAGTATGTTCACTGCTTAACGTAGGCTTCCTTCATTGCGTTGATTTATTGATTTGTATAAGGTTCCTTCATATAGGAGAAATAAATAAAATATTTTAGTTCGTCAAGATTGTTGTGTCTCATCTACAGTACAAGTGTTAGTGGAATTAAAGGAAAAATAAAAATTAAATTAACCGAAAACGTTATTTTATTCAAAATAACTCAAAGTATAAATGACACTTGATCCTGAAACAAGGTTACAAACTGAACAAAGTTTGAAGTAGGTTATTAAATTTTAAATTTTTATTTGTATGGTTAGTGAAAATTATTACATCTCATGTAAATACACCGTTTTAATGCTCAACAATTCAATTGCTTAAAATAATATATTTTGCCGTACTTCACTTAGTTTCAAAATAATCAATTTCTTTCACACATTAAACTTTTTTAACAATTTGCACAACATCTTCGTCCGCCAGGATATGTTCTATACCAACTTTTTGAGGCTGATGCTTCACAGAAGAACCCCATACTAATGCACTGTAAAAATATGAATAAACTAACCATGATGTTCACATAAGTAATACAAATTTGTTTTGAATGGTACAAGTAACATAATTGCAAACTTTTCATACTTCAATGTTCCATTTCAAGTTAATATATTACAAATTCGAATGTTTAGATTGATGGATGTTTGTTTGAAGGTATCTCCAGTATGGCTTAACAGATCTCGGTGAAGTTTGGCATAGATGTAGTAAATATCTGTAGTCATTATGCTACTAAGTTTTTTTAATTCTGCAGGAACAATGTCGGGGGGTAGAGCTAGTATTTCATAAACTTTACTTACTATTTAAATTCCTTCACAATAGACCTATGGAGTTTGTTACAAAAGTCTTCAACGCTAGTTCTATCTGCATGTAACACAACAGGGGCATTATAATCGGGAAGTTGTCCTTTAGGTTTTGTGTATATTCTAATTAGCTTCAAATACTCCCACATCTTTTCCAATAAGTCATCGAAATTCCATTTATGATGGGCGGAGATTGGTACACAATGAGGAATTTTATAAATAACATCCAACTCTTCAATACTAATTTGATCTGGGAAATAATAAAATTAATTAGGGACCATTAATGCTAATAATATAATGATTTTATAAGTGTATGGACTACTTATTAAATATTTTAACCATAGACAAATTACACAATCTATGGTAATCTTCGTAATTACTTCATAAAATATTTTTGGTCAAACATTTTTTCTCAGTTGATTATTCAAAGATATATATTAAGTCAACCACCCAGCACTCGGCCAGCATAGCATAGCCTAGTCACCCTAAAGATTGGTTAGGCTCCGAGCCCCTCAGTGTGGACGTACAGTGAGTTAATGATGCTTTTTCTAAAGTATTAATATTACTTAACCTTTAAATATATACTATTTTATTTACTAAAATTGCCAAAATAGCTGAAAAAATTAACTCGGAATGGATAAATCTCACCAATCTTATTAAGTAGATAGATGCATGGAACATAAATTCTGTTGCCTTCAATAACATCTATAAGGTCGTCACTGGTAGCGTCATATCGGAGAGTAATATCTGCATTATGGATCTTGTATTCAGATAGAATTGTTTTTACTGCTTCTATATCAAGTTCTGATTGTGGACACTGGAAGTAGAACAAAAATGTTTTTTAATCTATAGTATATTGTAATCTATATTTTATAATGATTTCTTTGATATAATAAAATTGAAATTATGCAAGTTGACAATATCTTACTAATTTTATAAATGCAAATGTTTAGATGACTGGATGTTTGTTTGAAGGTATCTACGGAACAGATCAATGGATCTAGTTGAAATTTGGCATAGATGTAGAACATTGTATGGAAGAACAAATAGACTACTTAATAACTTTTCTTGTGAATGCCGCGCGGACAGAGTAGCGGTATACAACTAGTATGTTATATAATACTCAACAGGCAATACTTCCGTGACCTTAATTAGCATTTTACTGTTAAGGTTAAAAATTACGGATTTCTATTTAGCACAGTCCTGATTTTAGTAGGAACTTATTCTTTACGTTGATAACCTGAATTATAGAGGAATAAGAAAAGAATAAAGTAACTTACAGTTATATTCAAATTGATTCCACCTTTATCTTTTTTTCTAAAATGAATGTTTGGAGGTTGTTTGTTTAACCGCAACCCGAAGCCCTCTAATTCATGTTCTAATAGTTTTTTGTGCTGTAGCGGTTTGAGAACATCCAGCACAATGAAGACAAGACTGCAGGTACGAGCCACTGCTATTACTTGACGACCTCTACCTTTACCGTCTTTAGCACCTTCAATAATACCCGGAAGATCAAGAAGCTGCAATGAAAAGAAATAGCATTTAGTTATCTCTCTATGCTGATATTACAAATGTCTAGATGTTAGCGCTGGCTTTGCACGGGTCTACATTTCTTTCTCAAACACAATTTAGACCTTACTAATATTATAAATGTATGGATAGATGGAATGTTTGGTAGGAGGTATCTGGAGAATGGATCAAAGGATCTTTATGAAATTCGACATAGATGTAGAACAGTATGGAAGAACATGTAGGCTATTAACAGTTTTTTTTTATTTCCGCATCGACATAGTCACAATAGTAAGTAAATAAATTTTTACTTTTATCTTTGTTACTCTGGCATAAAGTAATGTCCGAATGCTAAAATATGTTTAGATATGTCTAATAGTTCTTTTTTAATCTTTTTCATGAACACTTTACAAAATATTTTCCCTATTTTATCAGTTAATATGGCCAGTATTGTATTGTTTATATACAGTTATCACTATGGTTGACAATAACATAGTATTCAACCAGGATCTACAGTTATAAACCTAATTCAATATATGGATTTAACTTATGTATTAAGTATGTATGTGTATATTAGAGGAAGTTTGAAAGTAGCGCCAGTGATCAAGAAATTGAGGAGTAAAAGATTAGCTTGGTTTGGACATGTTATGAGGAGGGATGATGATGATATAAGCAAAAAAGTAATGAGATTGAATGTGGGTGGCTACAAGGGTAGGGGAAGACCAAAAAAAGTATGGAATGACTGTGTGAAAGAGGATATGTGTAAGAAGGGGGTAGACTCGGATATGACGGCTGATAGAGATGTATGGAGGAGTAGTACATACTGTGCCGACCCTCGATAAGGAAAGGGCAGGTTGATGATGATGATTAAGTAAATTCTATTGTAAATTACACTTGCCTGTATTTTAGCACCTTTATACTTGATACAACCTGGCACAGTTGTTAATGTTGTGAATTCATACGCTGCTACTTCTGAGTACACCCCAGCTAGGTTAGAGAGCAAAGTAGACTTCCCGACAGATGGAAATCCTACAAACCCGATCCTGGCATCACCAGTTTTGGCAACGTCAAATCCTGTAATAATTCAATCAAATATTAAAACATTATTTATGCATTTATGTATGTGAATTTGTAATTATGTCACACAAGAGAACAAATGAACTATGACGACAGAGATGTAATTTGAATTACATTGATACCCTTGAATGTTATAAGGATACAGTCAGTTGGGTTTTTTAATTCACAAATTAAAAAGTTAAGAAAAGTTGGTGTAACAGTATTTTATATTAATCCAATTAAATATAAAATGTTGTTTACATACTTGTCTAATAATGAAGTGTTACCAACTGGTATCAATTACTTGAAATACCAGCTTACCTTCGCCTGTAGCGCCACCGCCTCCTTTAGGTGTAATCAATTCTCGTCTCAATTTAGCTAGTCTTGCTTTCAAAATGCCTAAATGAAGTGCTGTCGCTTTATTTTTTTGTGTCCGGGCCATCTAAAATACCAATAATATTTAACGTAAATTTAACAATACGTTACAAAAATTACTGTAATTATATGTATATTTAAAACACTGTACTATCAATTCAATTAATTAATTAATATATTGGGTAATAAAAAGTTTCTAACATAACCTCCATGACTTACCTCAGACTCGATAGCGGCAATTTTCTCTAATATAGTACTCATTGTGATAGTTTTATCTTAGTGTTAAAGTATAATTATAAAAAAGATATTAAGTAAAATGGTTTATCTTAAATGCTACACGTAATAAATACACAGAAGAAAAGCGTGACAATCTGACAAACTTCCTTTTGACCGACAGACGACAGATTGGATCATCGTTGCCAGTTGCCACGTAATTATAATAACATCTTTCACTACTACCTATAGATTTAAAACCATTTTGATTTTATCAGGAGCTTAGTTAGAAAACAACTTGGAGTTGTACAACGATTCCATGATATGTATTAAGCGATATTGAAAATTTATGTTGATTCGTCGTGACACCAACGAAACTCGATCCTTGTTTTATCTGTATGTGTTCTTTTTGTTAGCAATGTTGCCAAAGTATAAATCAGCGCCATCTTGTGATAAAAATTAAAACATTTAGTAAAACGTGATGAACTTTTATAATAATAACTTTTAAACCAAAGAGGGCGCTTAGCTCTAGATAAATAATCCGTGAAAAGGCTTTCGGGAGCATATCGTTCTAACAAGGGTAGTACTGTAAAACTGGAAGTACTGCTACGAAGAGTTTCGGTTCAGTATGAAGTCGACCGTCGGAATGATTGGTAGCTTTACACTTTATTCTTGTATATTTCGCTAAGTTTACGAAAATATAAAGTCAAAGTAACTTTCTGTTTAAGTTAGTGTTAAAAAATATAAAGTTAATTGTTGCAGAATGTTATTAAACTTATATGTGTATGATATTGGTGTAAGTTAGAAAAACAATGGACAATATAGAATAAAAAAACTTTGATAATTTACTAAGGACTACGGGTAAGCTACAAACTTAGTACCTACTGTAAATTAGAATGTTAGTAAATATTTATATTATCTGTAAGACAAATACGACGAATACGACACTATTTTTTTAGTAACTTTATAAAAAATCGTAAAATTATTTAATAATGATGAAAACTCTTACATAAATATTAAACGATATACATAGCTTTCAAGAAATACAAGAAATAATTGTCTTTAATAATTTAAAGCAGAGGAATTTTGAGAACTATAAGACCGAGTAGGACAGTTCTTTTTACTGCCCTTTTGCGTTTTTATATACTGAAAGGACTAGACAATAAACTAGTAAAAAAACAAGGTCACGTGTCGCTTCGCTTACCTTTACCTACATTCTCTTTGTACGTACATTAACATTTGGGACAAAAAATTACTTACAACATTTCTCAATCATCAATTCGTCAACAGCAGTTTTTAAGTACTGACGAGAAATTTAAATTTTAGAAATTACTGTCTTTTGTAACATTTCTTTTTGTTTCTTGAATTTATTTAAGTTTTGTAAAACGAAATGTGATTTTTTTAATACTTCTTCCCGTCACAATCTCGTAGAATTAGTCTATAATATGACCGCGTGTACCTGCTACCTTCCTATCAGTGTCCCTTCAATATCTGTTCAGCTGTTCCGGAGATTACGGATTTACGGACAGACAGACATATAGATAAAAATTATTAAATTTAGTTTAAAATCAACAACGCAAATACATCACGTGTTTCCTATACAAATATGATTTTTTCGATATTACATACAGACATTCTAATTTTATTAATATGTACCTAAAGATTATTAATTTATGTCGTAATGAAAACCTTTTTTAAATATTAATGCAATATCAATATTATTATTTTTACAATATATAAAACTAACGGCCGCCTGCGACTCCGTCCGCGTGTAATTAAAAAAAAAATAGTAGCCTATGTGACTTCCAGACTATGTTCTATACGTGTGCCAAATTTCATAGAAAGCCATTCTAGATATACCTTCAAATAAACATCCATCCATCCATGCATCATGTCTTCTAAGCGAATTATATTTCCAATGTCGTGAGTGATAGTGTTTCCAATGTTGAATAACCTGTATACAGAACACATCATCCTTGAAATAAGAGACAACTGATTTTAACTGTTAAATATCTCATTAGAATAGAAAAATATTGTCCTGCTTCTATAACTGTTGTAAACTTTCGTAGCAAGTATCGTATTACTCGTAGAGCTTTCGTAGCATTGTAAGAAGCTTGTAGCCACAATAATAAAATAGGTTGTAGCAAGTGAAGTGTGGCAGTGTTCCGACATTGATAACTATTGCACGGGTGACCGAATTTGTTGAGAATTAATCGACCAAATTAATGGTATTGCTTCCCTACACTTAAATGAGCCACGGGATAATACGGATAAAGCTCTGAAGGATCTTTTGTGTTCTAAATATTTTTATGTATATGTTCGTATAAAATCAATGTTCGATATTATAAAATTATTTTGTATTTTATTTCGTATTTTTTAGAGGCGCAGAAGAAAAATTAAGAAACTACATAGTGTCAAATAATGTTATAATTTTTAGGGTTCTGTACATCGAAAGGAAACTCGTCTGTCTGTCTGTCTAGACCCTTATTTGTACTTTTCTTCTCTACAGTTCGAATTAAATTTCCTATTTAATTAATAATATTTTATCTCTTGTTACAGGATACGAACATTAATATGTAGTTTATGTAAAAAAATTGAAGCTAAAAACTATGCCTAACACTTAGACAAAATAACCTAAAAGTGCATATAACATTTGGTATGTAAACTTTAAATGCCAATATGTCTTCAGAAGTATCATTAGACGATAGAGACAAGCCGAGTTACGTCCGGCGTACTTTGACCCTTGTTACAAGGGCAGCGTGCTCACAGATTGGTCTAGTTACACTGGTGGTTGTTTACGTGTTGCTCGGTGCTGTGCTGTTTGAATATCTGGAGTCAGGTCCCGACGTACAGAAGAGATCAGCGATACAACGCTCTCGGGAAGAATGCTTGAAGGAATTGTGGGCTATCACAGGTTAGTATAGATTTATGTGTATTTAACCGTTGATATCCATTGGCAAATGAACTGTACTAATACTTGTTGGTATCACTTTCTCTTACTCTAAATAAATAGAGATAGCAATATTTTTTTTTTGAACACATGTATCCGCAATGGAAAGCAAAGGTGATATTGAATGTTTTTATTATGTCATAAACGATTTTTAATGTTGGTATTAGGTTATGTCAACTTTTAAAAAATATCTTTGCTAGTAATTAAAGAAAATGTACTTTAAAGTTAAAACACTTAAATTAACGACATTATTTTGCACTTTAAAAGAATAATGCAATACAAGGGATTTGAAAAATTAAAAGAAAAATAATAAAAGCTCTTTTGCTTATCCTTTTGAAAGCAAAATTGCAGACAAATTCTCTTTACCACAACAATAGAAACCGTGACATTTCTGACATATTTTTCTGAATTCCCGGGCGTCCCTCTCACACGACAAAGAAAATTCATCATTGACTTTATACTTGGTAACTCAGCAAACTTGTCACACAATACTTTGAGTAACTAGGCACAATTATATTCTTTCTATTGTCAAGATTGACACTTTTCGTACCGATGTTAGGGCAGAGCGTGGTTGGGCGATCGCCCAAGGCGCAGGACAAAAAGGGGCGCCACTGGACTGCGAATTATATAATCTCCCATTAACTGTTACTCTCCCTCGCGGCCAGTTTTAGCATTTCCGATGCCCTGGGCGAAATTTTTGCGTTACCTGTTTAAACCTGATCTAGTGCCTGCGGCGTCCCTTTATGCTATGTGTCCCACCTGCCTCACAGCTGCTACTACCCAAAGGCATGGTAAAAAAGGGACACAATTACAGTTACCAGCCATTTTTTAACATAAAAATGCTTAATTTCGGCTGAATTCGTCTGTATGTTTTTTGTGTGTATCGCAAGTTGGCAAACAAGCGGTCAGCTAATATCGCAAAAATAATAACTGGGTAATAACTTAATCCAATTGTTAGATTTTGCCTTGACATTTTCGGATTGTGCTTTCAGTTTAATTTATTTAATTGTATTTGTTTAACAACAATCATTTATTGGTAATAGATAACCTAATCTTATATATTTAAATGAGCAATTGTTGTATATATATATATATAATTGAAATCTCGGAATCGGCTCCAACGATTTTCATAAAATTTAGTATATAGGGGGTTTCGGGGGCGATAAATCGATCTAGCTAGGAATCATTTTTTAGAAAATGTCATTTTATACGTGTTTTATCGATAATCAACTTAAACATAAACTTAACTTTTTCTATCGGTAAGATCGAAAAATATTATTCATATTTCATCATTTTATTAGTAATTCGTACTTAAATATAATTTCCAAAAACACAACTTATAAAATACCGAGCAAACCTCGGTCATCCAGGTACTATATTTTAAAGAAGAAGGAAATGAATTATGAGTTTTGACTTTATTATCAAAAAAATCGATATCTTCCTTTATAATCTGTGAAGATAATTAATTTACAATTAATTATAAGAAGACCTATAGGTAATTAAGTTGACTGATATTATAATTAATCAAATTATAATCAACTACATGCTATAATTATTAAACATCTAATTAGATGAAGCTGTAGAAACGTATCTTTTGTTAACTATATTCATATTTCTTCGGTGTTATTTTTTAATATTGTAATTTATCCAAGCATTCTCAGATGCGCAGACTTATTTCAATAAAGCAGACAATACATTATACAAATGCTTATAATAAAATATTAAATTAGATTTTAAAATATACTTTAGCTGGAATAGGTACGTCTGGTGCGACTTGGCGGGAAAATGTTTTATTATAAATATCTTATTCTTTGTGGCCAGCACGCCTTTTATAATCTGTACCAATTATTTTATAATTTTTAATTTTTACATTTTAATTAAAGAACATGGGTCATCTAGTATTCTAAATTTAAATAATTTACGTACTTGTAAGACCTATCTTTATATATATAATTCTTCTGTGAGTGTGTATGTAACTGAACGTCTCTCAAACGACTGGACCGATTTTGATGAATTTTTTTGTGTGTGTTCAAGGGGATCTGGGAATGGTTTAAATTCACAATTTTGTCCGCTAGACAATGTTTTTTTAATTAATTTTTAATTTATTAGTAGTTGTTGATTTTGGAATGTTTTACATTGGACCCGACAGACGGCGCTACCATCGCAGTGTCAAATTTTAAATAATATTCGAATTAAAGACGTGTAGACAGGACAACTTTCGGGTCCGCTAGTAAAATATTTCATGGAATAAGTGGGGTAGACAAGCATGGACACGACAAAGAAGACTAGAATAATAAATAAGCAAATCAATGAAACAAGACTTATCTTTGTAACAAAATACTAATTATATTTTTTTAAACTATGAAATCATCATCATCTCTTCGGCCTTAAACAATGCTGGCCAACTTTACTTGGTCGGAAGTAATTAAATATTTATTTTAATAAAAATTAATCATCCTATAACTTTCGTAATGGAGGACAAACTGAATAAAGAATTTGACTGCCGTGATACTTGAGTCATATTTTTATCTCTGTTTTGACAAAGAGAATAAAAGAGATGGCAATATGTAATAATACAAGTATCAGTATAATCTACAGTCTTAAGTTTCAACGAGACGCATAGATAACAATATAAAAATTCCATAGACTCTGAGTCTGCTGTCTATGGTTCAGTTCACTCTTGGTGCGGTGGCTTGCGTATAACATTCACACATGCATCTTTGTTTGTACATCGTTTGTTCCGACTCAAGGCGTGCGGAACCGTCTACCAGCGTATGTATAATTCAAAATTCAAAGGCACAGCTTCCGTTTGCTTTATGTCTGTATGTATGTGATATATATCTCTATATACATATGTTTTAATATGACATTGCATAATGTAGCTTCGTCTGTCTCTAAGACGGCTCTTCTATTAGTTCTCATTATGAGTGAACGTGAAATATTGTACGTAGGTTTTCTAGAATCTAGACAAATGGCTAGATATCTAAAAAGTTGACTACTACTTAGATTAAAATTAAAATTTGAATAACCACCTACATTTATAATTCGTTACTTTAGAAACCCAATACCATGTTAGTGTTAATTTAATTTTTTTTTAAAGAAAACTTTGTAGTTTCACCATGCTCTTTCGTCATCGGCGGCAACATGAAAAATTCCATAGAAATGAATTTCTTGACTATACCAGGAATATTTTTTTAAATCCCCAAGCGTCTTGCTCATCTCACGACAAAGGAAATTCATCATCCGGTCTGCGGAGAATAAAACGGAGTTAACAAAGTTTTTTTTTTAGGATATTTTCAGTCGCAATGAGATACATCCCAGAAAATAGCTTTCTCAGACACAAGTCTATTCACAATCCGATTAAATTGAAGGAAAAGAGATGTTAAAAAGACTTGAGTAATAGAATTTGTTACAGCTGTCATCTTTAAGTATGATTATATTTCTTTGACATATGTTGTGATTTATATTTTACAATTTACATTACGATTTTAGAAAGGCTGATGCATCCAATGCTTTAAGTTAGGGGTCTATGTGTTTAATTTTTTATTGAAAGTAGATTCTGTCCGTTATTCTGTCCACGCAGAAATTAAAATAATCTTAAGTAGCCTATGTGTTTTTCTAGACTATGTTCTACATCTATGCCAAATTTAAGCAAAATTCGTGCAGCCGTTCTGGAGATACCTTGATACAAACATCCATCCGTCTAGCCATCTAAACATTCGCATTTATAATATTAGTAAGATGTAAGATATTTTGAATGTTTTGTATAACATTTCTTTCAACCCTTATTGTGGCAAGATTTCTTTTTTGAAGAAAAGCAAAAAAAAAGTAAAAAAAAACTAAGTTAAAAATTATTTTATAGTGATCGTATATTTTTATAAAGATGTATGTATGTTATACTATACAAAATTAACATTAGGGTTAATATTCCTTTTCACTGTCTTAATGCTTGAAAATTAATTGTTCGTAGTTTAAAAGTGTGTCGTTCAAATTTTTTATGAAAAATATGCTAAACTTAAAGTTCCAAGTTTTAATTAAATTAATTTAATACGGGGGTGACTACAACGTTAAAAAGTTACTACGCTCTTATACTTTTAGTAACTTTCTTTTAATATTAGCAAATTTTTTTTGTAAATTAACCATTCTATAATAAAATAAGCTCTAAACTTGTGCTAGAATATGGTTTACGACAATAGTCGAATGGCGGGATTCGAACCCCCGACCTCGTAATCGGAAATCCGTACCCTTAACCATTAGGCTATTGACGCTTATAAATTAAACCTTAAAATAATAGATTGATTATTTATTATTTTTAAAGCTTAAGTAAGTTAAGAAGGCTGTAGTAATCGCGCGACTTGCTACTAAGATGTATTCGCTGGCTCACTGCATCTAGTTCCGAGCGCATGCACACGTCCAATCTTCACTGCGTATAATGCCTGAATAACAGATAGACAGCCCTCTACTGGTGTACATGAGACAATGTATTACTTACACCTATGGTATATAATATTCAGTTAAACCCTTAATTAAGTTAACTTTTACAGGTATTATGTAAAAACAAAACAAAATGTTAACAGTGGTAGAGCCCGCTTTAACATCTTCGCACGAATTGGCCCGGCTCGCCCGGTGAAATACCACGACCACACAGAAGACAGGTGTCAGTGGAAGAAATTCCGCGTTTCGTCTGATGAGTGTGCGTCCCGGAGGCCTTATTTAGTCCTCTTTCCCTTCCCACCCTTTTTCTTATAAGGAAAGGATGGGAAGTGGAAGTGGACTTTCCGGATGAGAGGATGCATGGGAAGGGAAAATATTTTCTTTCTGTGCATCCTTTCCTCCGTCGATTAAAGGTAGGCAACGCATATGCAATTGCGTATGTCATGGGCAACGGTCACATCGCTATTTCAGCGATTTGAGGTGGCCTCTCGCTCGTTTGCCACTTTATGATATAAAAAAAAGGGAAAATTTCAAACATTAAGCAATTATATTCAAGTAATATACATAGCTTCCATTCAACAATACCCGTTATAAATATTATTTTATATGTTGAATGAGCTGTTAAAATAATATAAATTTGCATTGAAATGTCAAGGTGGGATTGTTAAAACGGTTAACTGGCCTATGAAAGGTTGGGAAGGTTTTACAATTGTTCACTAAATGTCCACAAATCGAATAAAGAGGTCGCTGGAGACCATTCAGAATTAATTCGATTTTCCTTTCAAAGAGAAAGTAATCTTCCAAAGTTATTATTAATGGCCAGTTATCGGACAGTTTAGTATTTGGTATTCACAAATACGTAAGGGCATTTTCCACTGAGTGATTAGCCGCTCGACTCTGGCTGCGCGTGATATTTCTAGCAGTAACGGACGCGCTAGTGAAAATTGATCACACGTCTCCCTACAATTATAGTGACGTGGAAATGAGACTTAAGCAAGCTTCATAGGAAGGCGTAATATTCTTTCTGTGCGTCTCTTCCGTCGATTAAAGGAAGGCAATGCATTGACAATTGTGGATGTCGTATAAGTATCGGTCGCTTCGCCATTTCGGCGAAGTCAGGCCGATTGTTCGTTTGCCACTTTGTAATAAAAAAAATACAGCGTCCGACCTGTAAGATCAAAGACCTTACTTCATAGGATCATTTCTATAGTAAGTTCTTCACGAGACCTGTAAGATCAATAACATTGTTGTATCACTACGGTTACGAGCGACGCGTCGTAAAATACCACGTCTGTAAAAAGATACTCCGAGGAATTTGCATAAACTATTTTACTGCTTTTGTAAAGTAAAATTTCGTTCCCTGCGGCGATATTTTAATAACTTTATGGTTTGCAACTGTAAAGGTTTTTTTTTTACTTTTTAAACTGTCGTAATGTGCATTGGAACTCATATTTTTTAATACTGGTAATAATGAGAGAAATGTAGAGCTTCACTATAGCAGAAAGTAATTGCAGGTAGATTTATCTATCGACCTTCTGAGCGCGGAGTTAAAAAAAATCTAATAATAAATAAAGCTTATGTTACCCGGGCGTAGTGTAGCTTCCCAACAGTGAAATACTTCAGTATAAACAATCAAATCTTTACTCTATATAATATTAGTATAGGCAAAGTAATATAGTTATAAAATAAAAGAAAAAGAAATCGACTGCTACAAAAAGTTTTTATTTAAACAAAACATCTTTAATTTAATAACGAAATGAAAATCTGTTATAATTTGTGTCTAACCACAACACACGTGTAAGTCATATTAACTTACCAAAGTGTTGAATTAAGGTCGGTTTGATCGTTTAATAAACAAATTGTGTGCGAAGTCTGCTCACGACTTTCTAAATCAAGCAAAGTTACATTCACGGCCGCTATTTATGTATTTGTCGCGTGTACATCTGTCATAATGTAGACGTCACGTGAAACGCGCGAGTAAACGAGTTTCCTTTCATAATTTGTTAATTTTATTATTGGACCATGTTACAGTAATGCAGTATTAAAAGTATCCATAGACGAGTATAAACATAAATGTGACAGCGAAAGAAGTGTGACGGAGTCGCGATGGCAATCCAAAATCCTTACCTTAAGGTACGCGTCCCTTGGCCAACGCACGCACAAAATAAACGGATTTAATTTGTCTCGATGCGATGCGAACGGCGCGGATGATGCGCGCTCTATAAAATCATACAAAGCAAACTAAAATCCGTTGCGTCCGGTACGTCCGGGGCAAGCTAATGGATGCACACATTTAGCGCGATCCTTTTATGAACCCACTTTCCCCTTCCGTATTAAAACATTGCGTTCGATCAGATTGTCTTCGTCCGCTTATACATCACAGTTCCGTACGCTTAAAATCAATACTGTTATGAAAAAGCAATCATAGGAAGTAGTGCAAAGAAAAGCCATACATATATCCATACAGAAAATGCTGAAATTTTTAAAGAAACAGTAAACCTTCTTTGATTTCGCGGTGGTTTCCAGATTGTTTTCGTAACAGCAAAAGCTACTGAGAACTCTATTTAAAAATTCGCTTTGTATTACTCAAGGGAGTTGAGTTACTAAACACCTTTCAAATTAATATCAACGCTACTCTACTCTATTCCATTTTCACCTTTTATTAACGAATCGCAAAAAAAAGTTATAATTACTTACATTAAATTTAATTACAATAAAATAATTTTGTTAAACTGTCAATTTATTGGCGAAAACTGAACCCTAAAATCAAAACACAGAATACTTACTACTATGAGACACTTAAACTTAATTAAAAAACAATCTTTAAGTTACTAGTTATTCCGCAGCCTACATTTTTAATAGCTGCCTTTGAATCTTTTTTACAGCCGTCCTTTCTTAAGTTATCTTTTTGGAGTGCAAATGCATTTATTCGCGACACTAAAAGCATCTGTTCACCATAATAGCTTTACATTTGGTTCATCATTAATATAACGCGCTGCCTTTCTTATCGTTGATTTCTGAGGCCAAAATCTCTGTATAAAATATATCGTCATCTATTTTACCTTTTACACAACATAGGTATGTTTTAAATGTAGATTTTAGTCTCGGAAACCAATGGTTAGATTGCTACACATACTTTAAATAGGTCGTGATTTGATAGCCTTTATAATATACATTTCATAAAGCGTTCCTATAGAATTATAATTTATTTTTGTATTGCGTGCTTGACAATCATAAATTGATCTTAGTTATGGGGTAATGGCAAAGAACAAATGGTAAAGAGTATGCAATAAATTTACGTGGATATTATATTTTGAATATTTTTAACTGAAGTTTCATTCTTAAAAGGCGATAAAGCTTATTTAATGCATAAGCATTCGATGGAAATTGCAAGATTATAGTACAAATTAATAACAAATCTAGATATAAAGAGGAAATATTTTATTGTTTACTTTAAATAGGCTCCGAAACTAATGAACCGATTTCAAAAATTCTTTCACTGTTGGTAATCTACACTGTCCCCGAGCGATTTTATTAGCGAGGTTATTTTTATAAAGTCACAGGCAACTGATAGTTTTGTATATATTAAGTAATGGTATTAGGCAATTAAGCAGATCTTATTACCAAAAGGAAAAGGAAATTACGCAATAAATATTGCAACTTATCCTAAACAGTTGATTTTGACGAGTTAAGTGTTGCTTCGTATTTTTCTTGACATTTACTTAAAAGGTACAGTTAGTTTGGCTTTTTTGGATTTAAATTAACTTGTAGTGTTTTCTTTCCTTTGGTACCAGTAAAATGAATCGTACTATAGTTCGAAAGTGTGTTTTGTCCAATTAAATATGCAAATCCGATGAGAGTTTGCAACTGTACAATCAAAAGCAAAGTTTAAATTAATTGAATATCGGGAATTGAAGTGAAAACAATCAGTTGGTAAAGTTATTAATCACCGGCCACCTGCCGGCGATGACCGCAGTTTGATCGCTGTCCGGTGTCCTTCGGAAACTATGTTAATTACAATGCGTAAAACAACTGTTTTCATTGCCGAAACATTTGTACGAAACATGTTCGGTTTTTTTCAGTGAATACGAGGGTCAAGTTGCCTTGGAAAAGTAATTAATTATTATAAATTATAGTCTCTTTCTAATACGGTAAACTTACTAGTATTATAAATGCAAATGTTTGTATGAACGGATGTTTCATTGTTTGTCATCAGAATAGCTGTATAGATCTCACTTAATTTGGCATAGATAGAACCTAATCTGGAAGAAGTTATAGACTGCTTATTAAGTTTTTTTTTATAAATAGCGACAGAATCACGGGCGACTGCTAGTCCATAATAATAGTGCAAAAACTACACTTCGGGAATATAAAAATGTTTTAATTTTTACCACGCGTATAATTTTTGCAACGTGAATTTAGAATGACATTTTCACGTCTGACAAACGAGATTTTATTGTTTTTCATTTACTTTTATTGACATACTGATGTCCTGTTTGTTATTTGTATTGTTGTCAGATAATTTAATTCAACTTTTTAATATACTTTCATTATTGTTCAGTAACTCCATATACGAGTACCAAGCTACTGAATAAAATAGTCTTTATCATCATCATCATCATCAGCTATACGTCCCCACCGAGGGGCTCGGAGCCTACCCTAAGTTAAGCGTGATTAGGCCACATTCTACCACGCTGGCCAAGTGCGGGTTGGTTGACTTCACACATATCTTTGAATTACTTCCCAGATATGTGCAGGTTGCATCACAATGTTTTCCTTCACCGTAAGAACGTCGGATAAATGTAAATATATAAATCGGAAATCGAAAAACACATTGGTACATGGCGGGATTCGAACCCAGGACCTGCAGATTGCAAGTCAAGTGCTTGACCACTGAGCCACCGATGCTCTCTAGATAGTCTTTATAATTGTGACTAAATAATTTTTATGCTTGTTAAGAAATTATTTTTTTAAAAGAAATAATGTATTATTTTAATTTTAATTTTAAAAGGCAAAATATGACGTACAGGTTTGTATTTCAAAAACGCATGGAAGCAATTCTTATAACACATAAAAGCATACCAGAATTCATTCCAGCAAAAACTCAGGTATCGTAGACAATAACTGCGGTATATTCTATTGAAAAGGAATGTACATTTTGACTTTGTAAATTTCAGCTACGACGTAGACAAAGCGCGCTACAGCAGCGCCCTCTGTCGCATATTAGTTACGTTACTAAAGCTTAATATTGAATACATTTGATAGGTATAAAGTGCTATTGTGTGTTCTACGAGGATTTATATTCTTGATCCTTTGATGTAGTACAAGGTTACTAAAGCCATGTTTCTTATATCAGTTTCACGACTCGACAGAATTAAAGAAAAAATGTACAACTAAATGAAACTCAAACAACTCGATTTTTTAATTTATCTTACTTTTTTTAATTTTTCGTAAGTAGTGCGTTTAATAATTTCAAAGAAAAAATATTTTAAATATAGCTATCCCACCCTTAAATTGCTTACAGCTAATTTACGAACGAGTAGAAACACGTGGAAGCATTCTTTTGGAAAAAGTTATAAAGGCGTAGTACCGGTCAATGACCGACCAAGGATATCATGCAAATGTGATTTACGATCGACAGATGTCAATTAATCAATCTGCATAAAGTACACACGAGTTATGAGACAAGATTGATAGAGATTCAAATCATGGATTATAACTAAAGTTAATTTATAAACTTAACAAGATTATGGTTACAGGAGGCCTATTTTAGTCCTCTTTCCCTTCCCACCTTTTTTCTTATAAGGAAAGGATGGGAAGTCGAAGTGGGCTTTTCGGATATGAGGATGCGTGGAAAGGGAAAATATCTTCTTTCTGTGCATCCTCTCCTCCGTCGGTTAAAGGTAGGCAACGCATATGCAATTACGTATGTCTATGGGCAAAGGTCACTTCGCTATTTCAGCGATTTTAGGTGGCCGCTCGTTCGTTTGCCACCTTATGATGTAAAAAAAAATTGGTTACTATAGGTATATTTAGCATTGTATACGTTTATTTGTATACGAAAATATGCAATCTAAATCTTACTTCTTACTAATGTTATAAATGCGAATTTTTATATGGATGGATGTTTGCTTGAAGGTATCTTCGGAACGCCTTAACGGATTTTGATTAAATTTGGCGTAGATGTAGAATACAGTCTGGAAGAAAGCATAGCCTAATCATTATTTTTTTTTAATTTCGAGCGGACCGAGTCGCGGTCGTCTGGAAAGTACAAAAGTGATCTTGGTGTAATTTCATAACGATAACATTTCATAATATCTCGATACTGACGTTATTTTTAATTAGGGCCACCTTAATGAATCTGGGCCCGTTGCTATTATGTAATTCTTTGCCGCGAATGGCGCGCTTTCATTAAAAATCAAGTGTCAGAATGATTAGTGAGGGGACATAAACGTCGACACCTCAGCAAGGCCAGTGCCGCACAATCACACCGGCACGGACAGACAGAGGAGACATTTTAAATGAGTTATACACGTGAGAATATTATAATCTATCACTAAACCTATTTCTAACAAAATATAAAATCATTTCCTTTTCCTGATTTTCTTGTACGATGCGATAAATTGGAAATACGGTTTAGACTCAGATTACCCAAGCATCGAAGTCCTTTGAGCAGTGGACTCGGCTTACAGCCTGTTTCGTACCGTTTTCTTTCGTTTTATTGCGTTATTTGCTTATTCTTATTGGGCTTACGTTACATATTGTCGCCGGTCGGGGTAAATTTCATTGTTCGATATCAAATCCTATGTTGTTTAAAAGCAATACGGTACAGGTAAATACTATGTTTGAATGTTGGATTGTTTTTATTCGAAAAAATATATTATTTGCGTATTAGCGTTCAGTTCAAAAATAGATGGGTTAAATATCTAGGTTCAAAGTAACGTCAAAAGTGTAATTCAAAAATGTCGTATTGCAAATAAAATTTAATTTAAAAATTATATATCTTATTTAGTTTTATCCTAAATAAAATTTCTAAATAAGATATGAATAAGGAAATACAATTTGGTTCATTAAAATGAAAAAAAGTCTTGATAACAAATAAGTATAATGAGGAAAAAATTATTCAAAACACGTAATCATAAAAAAAGGAAATGTGCGTGACCACAACAAAGTGTTCTAAGTGTCCTTTACAAAAATATAATATTACCGGAAAACTTCGAGCGACAGAAATTTAAAATATCCATTCTTAGAAATATAATTATAATTACTATAGGGCTTTTAGTTTACCGTGCGTGCATTGGAGTTAACTTACTGGCCGAAATCACGTACCTTTAACTAATAAAAAAAAATCGAAAATTTGTTGCAACATTCATTGTATCAAAAATTATTTAATCTGTCTTCTGTTGGTTGCATCGCGTTTTAAGCTTCTTATTTAAAGCGCTTCAAGTTTGATATAACTACAATTTTCGTTCTCTTATCTTCAATTTTAAAATAAACTATCAACATTAATGTTTACAATATAGTAGTACTCGAACAAAAATTATATGTACCTTACTTTATAGATGTTTCGCCAGTGAAAACCCACGTTTATAATAAGCTCAAGTTCCTACTCCAGGGGTGTCCAACTTGATCAGACTAAAGCTGTTTGTAAGACTCTTTATTGAGAAATTCCAATCCTCGTAAAATCTTAAATGAAGCATAATTCAGCACTAAATGAATATAAATTTTTTACAAAGGACATCATAACACTAAATTTGTTCTTAGTTAATACCTATTTATATTAGTCGAAGCATCTATAAGCATCGTCCGCTAAGTTTTGTTTTTTTATGTACTGGTAGTTGGCAACCCCTGCCCTTGAGTTTAAAACATTAGGTATTTATAAAGAGAAGAAATGTTACCGCATTAAAATTTCACAAAATATACGAGAGAAATCTATTGATTGCTTTCAAAGCTTCTCATTTTAAATCCAATCCGAGTTTCTTTGCTTTGTTTTCTTATAACTTTTCTATTATGCCTTACCTTTGATTGTTTTTAGAACTTGATATATAATTCACAAAACACGCCTTGTTGTATCAAGTTTTAACAGTGGTAGAGCCCGCTTTAACATCTTCGCACGTATTGGCCAGGCTCGCCCGATGAAATACCACGACCACACAGAAGACAGGCGTGAAGTGGAAGCAATTCTGCGTTTCGTCTGATGAGTGTGCGTCCCGGCGTTCCTTTCCTACCCTTTTTCTCTAATGGGAAGTGGAAGTGGACATTCCGGAAGAGAGGATGCATGGAAAGGGAAAATGTTTTTTTTCTGTCTCTCCTCCGTCAATTAAACGCAACGCAACGCATATGCAATTGCGTATGTCTATCACCCTTAACTTAGGGTAGGCTCCGAGCCCCTCGGTGGGGACGTATAGTGAGCTGATGATGATGATGATGATGGGCAACGGTCACTTCGCTATTTCAGCGATTTCAGGTGGCCGCTCGCTCGTTTGCCACCTTATGATATAAAAAAATCACGTCATCACCACCATTACGTTTTTTTGTCGCTAAGTATTTTTTTTACAAAATTTCGATAATATTGTTAATTTGTTTTATGACTAGTATTTTTGTCATTTAATTTATTTATCTGTAAGAACTTATTCAATAGCATTTGTCATAAAACATTGTTCAGAAAACCATGTCTTATCAATCTAATAATATAAATGCGAATTTTTAGATGGATGGATGGATGTTTTTATAAGGCATGTCCGTAACAGCATACGCTACTTTTTAGCATTTTTAAATTCTGTCTAGACAGAGTCGCGGGCGACAACCAGTCAGATATAAATTTAGTTTATCGACTCAGTGATGATTCTCAATACCGTAATAATGCATATTCAATTCCAATTTTCCCGATCGTAATCTCATTTTTTAATACCGCTGTCAAACGCACCAGGTTGATCTCGTCAGTTTATGATATATCTTTAAGGTAATTTATGGATCACTTTTGTCAATTTTATTCAAATATAAAAAGTAAATGAAAACGAACGAAAGTTATATATTACTAATATTATAAATGCGAATGTTTAGATGGATGGATGTTTGTGTGAAGTTATCTGTAGAACAGCTGCATGGATCTTGCAGATATTTTGTATAGAATATATATGTAGAACAGTGGTTCCCAAACTTATTTTGTTTACTGCCCACTTTGAGAATAAATATTTTTTTAGCGCCCTCATAATTTTACATATTTAAAAACCACTATAACTTCAAATTAAATTAATTAATTATTGTGACCTATATATGTATATTAACGGAGAATTCTAAACGAAACTTTTACTATAACCCGCAACTTGAAACCTGCAGCGCCCACAAGGGGGCGCCCTTTATCGGTTATCGCCCAATTTGGGAAAGACTGATGTAGAATATAGTCTGGGAGAACAAATAGTAAGTCACGGGCGACAGCTTGTGGTACATAAATAAAAAATGATTACAATCATCTGGTTGACTATTAAAATATACTTGTAAATAAATACAGTGTGAGCTGGATAAGCGACAAATCTATATAAGCGATACATTTTTCAATCCCGACGGATCGTAAGCAAGAAATGTTGGAGAAACCTCTATTACTCACGGACTCTCGTTTATCCTGGTTTGACTGTATACATTTTCTCTCTCTTTTAATATCATTAGTAAATTTTAAAGGTTTTCCTGTTCTTATATATTTCGCTATTGTATTTTACTGACCTGGCTGAATGGAAACAAAAGAAAATGTAATTTATTTTTTTCAATCGGCTCGGAGAAATTTTAAAAATAGAACATCATTTCTTCCATTCATATTTTATTTGCTGTGACGTTGGCTTGACTTTTAAATAAAATGGAATATAAGTAGCGTCAAGTACGGCTCCTGTATGTGTTTAATGCTACTTCAAAGATTAAGTTAAGCTTAAGTTTCGTATTGAATTTCTTTATTAAAATCTTTAGCCATACTTTCTTAAATGTCTCAAAGTCCATTTGAAATCATATCATTAGTTTTATGTCACGAAACTTGCCAAAAACAATTTATCGTCCATGTGCATTCTCTGTAAAATAAAAAAAGACAAATAGGTATTCGGCTGTATAGTGTGTTTGTATAGTTTTACTGTTTGAAGAATGAATAAAAATGTTTTTAATAGAGTCTGAAAACACATTATTAATGCGTTTTCTTCATTTTCAACTATCTATTGCCACTCCGTCAGTGCGGACCTAAAAACACTTAATTGTGTTGTGTGTTAAATGTGTTCTTCTAGACTATGTTCTACATCTATGCCAAACAGCAAGATCCATGCAGCTATTCTGGAGATGTCTTGTAATAAACAGCCATCGATGCAAACATTCGCATTTATAATATTAGTAAGATATGTATGTTGAAATGAGTGCTTTCTTTGAAGAATTGCTAAATAAAATGGTATTGAAAAAATCTTTATAAAATTTTCAACCATAGCGGCACTTTAAGAGTACTCTTTGCTTTCAATTTTCTTTTCTATATTTCTTCGGTAAAGCGTTGACTTTTATATTTGAAGAGATCTTTTACTGGTCGTTCTTTGCGGACGTAACTAAATAAAAGTCTAGAAGTGATTTTAAATTAATTGACGAACTTTTGTAGCCTGTTCTACTAATTTGTTCAGGAGACTTTTAATATTGTTTGTTAAATAAAATAGTTAATATTACTACAGAATTACATCACCACAATGTGACTCGTGAAAGGGATGAGTATAAGTTATAATACAAATATTACAACAGTGGAATACAATGGTTAATTTTCTTTTATAAACTGTCAAATATCGTCGATTAAAGCTAGGCAACGGATATGTCAATTGACAACAGTCACTTCGCTATTTCAGCGATTTCAGGTGGCTGCTCGCTCGTTTGCCACCTTATGATATAAAAAAAAATATGACAATTCGGTGATAATCTATACAATAAATTAAAATTGAAATGTCCGTATGTTATATCGAAAAAAATATATATTTCGCAAACATGATGTATTTGAGTTACACATAACAAAAACACATCGAATTCAATTTTACAAAATTTGTATCTGTCTTTTCGCAAGGTCACATTTGTTCCGTGTAAACTCCGAAATAGGTGGGCCGATTATGACGGTACTTTAACTGGAAGGTAGCTAATGGATGCAAGTGGTATTTAGGGTCCTTCAAGAAGCGAGCGTATCACTATATCAAAGGCCGGCAACGCATCTGCGGTTCCTCTGGTATTGCTGACGTCCATGGGCGTTGTTGAACACATCGGTTTTCCCGCTGCTCGTTTGCCCCCTTCTGTTACAAAAAAAGCATGTTATAGGCTAGTTTTTTCTGCGCTGACTAACTCAGACTTTTTCTGCGCTGGCAACCGCTAGTTTACAATATGTTAAATCCGATTGTAAGCTGTTAATATTTTTTGACACGAAAAAGCAAAAGAGGTAAAATGTAGATAGTTATTTTTGTAGTCTTATGAAAGCCATAAAGCTTGAGTCGTTGGCCTATTGTCAGGTAAAATGACGTTTAACGAGCCACGTAGTTTATTCATTGATGCGCGCGGTATCTATTCACTTGAGTTATTAATAGCGACTTTGTCTGGAGGCTACGACCGCGAAGTTCATAGAAATCATAAATGGCGAACGTTTCATGGCTCGCTTGCCAATTTTACTAGATGCCTATGCTTCAATAGTTTAGGTCAATGCGGCTTTCGATTCGTCGAAGGAGAAAAATATTGTTTTAATTTAATGCAGAAACTAGCAGTCGCCCGCGACTCCGTACTCGCAGTTTGAAAATAAAAATTAGTAGCCTATGTGTTCTTCCAGACTATTTTCTACATCTATGTCAAATTTCAGCGAGATCCATACACGCGTTCGTGAGGTACCTTCAAAAAAACTATTCCATCCGTCCAAACATTCGCATTTATAATATTAGTAAGAAGAAGGATGGTATCTTATAGCGTTAATTAAATATTTTTTTTTTTTCAAATGAATCCATCTCAACTATAAACTCACTTCTTTCTTGATAGAAAGATTAATCTTATAAGATTTTCAATGCTTAGAAAATCAATTGGAATACTATGTCTTCAAATCTTGCCATTTATAAAGACTTGAATAGGGGTGAGACGACAAATGGGGCTTCATTGTGAAGACGATTCCTGCAAGTTATCAAATAAATCGTTCAATATTGCGGCTAATCTTGTACAGATTTTCATTGATTCTTTTCTTATTCGTTTCTATTCCTTTAGTGATGTAAAACATTTTGACAACCCTAATCAGGATACACAGAATAATGGCCGAAAATAATTATCGGTTCTTGACATCAATTAAAAAAAAAATATAAATAAAAAGTGGATGAAATAGAGAACAAAGGCTATTCTAATTCCATCTTAACAATTGATTATGCATGTTGTAAGGATACTATGCAGTTGTTATTAATAAAATTAAAAAGAATGCAATCGTTATTGCGATGCGATTGGTTATATTGGAACCAAATGGATTTAAAAATGTGATTAATTCTATTGCTTATAAGCATAAATCGTACAAGATTGAAGATTGGTTTTACTTAAAGAAGTAGTTTAGTAACATGTTAAAAATATCGTGATACAAAAAAAAATAAGGAAGCAATATACAATTACTACGAAGTCATTTATTCTCGTTGAATATTTTATCTAAGTCATCTCCTCGAGAAAATGAGTCTGCGGATTTCGTTACGCTTTCAAAAATTATTCCGATTGTTATTCTTAATGAGATTAATAAATGAATTGTTTAAATTTCAATTGGAAACTTCGTATATTTCCGTTTCATTATCAACGATTGAACTGGTAATGTAATGGAGTAGAAATTTATTATTTTTTTAAGAAATCGTTGACGGCTTCGATAACTTAATACAAAATTAATGACTCGGAACATCCTTTGAATTGTGTAGTGGCAAGGATTTTGTTTTGATAGCTGATATCGGATAATTAATTCCAATTTTCTTAGAAATTAATATGTAACAAAATTTATATTTAAATTATTATAATATTATTAATAATTTAATAAATTAACAATATGTATTATTAAAATCCAGAGATCAATTTCTCGAGTGCATGCCAGAGACTTCATTTTAGCTTTTTTCCCTTCCCAACTTATTTTGGAAGGAAAGGATGGGAAGGGGAGGTGGATTTGACAGATAAGGAGACGTAGGGTATCCTCTCCACCATCGATTATACAAATATACATTGTTTATTTATTTTGCACAAGACATTTATGTTGTTATCTCTATAGCTGTCGCCTGCGATTCCGTCCGCGTGGAAATAAAATATAATTAGTAGACTATGTATTGTTCCAGACGTTCTATATGTAAACCAAATTCCATCGAGATCCGTTCAGTAGTTCTGGAGATATATTCAAACAAATATCCATCCATCCAAACATTTACATGTATAATATTAGTGTTTCTACAAAACTTTTATTGACAAAAACTTTGTATTCTTGTTATGTTGTCTAAGCGTGGCATTGTGTAGTCACAAAATATTTGGGAATAAGAAGTTTTGCCTTTATTCTGGCGTTCACGTTGTATTTAAGTTTTGTGAGAATAGAATATGTTGTATTGTTGTGTTGTTGTGTTGTAAATACATCGTTTGTCTATTCGAAATTATTATTAGACTTAAAAATTAAGTTCAACAATAAGTTATTTGGATATAAGTTATTAGGCACTTCATAATTGTTGCTTTTTATATATGGTGACAGACAAGCAACCACTTCAAGACGCCTAAAACAGCGAAGCGACCATTGATATCTGCATTTTTAATAATTTATCGAGAGCGTGGGTGGTTCATGGATTGAAGCACTAAACTTTTAATCTGCAGGTCCTGGGTTCGAATCCCGCCATGCAATGTGTTATTCGAATTATATATGTACATTTATCCAACGTTGTTACGGTGAAAGAAAACATCGTGATGTAACCTGCACATATTTGAGAAGAAATTCAAACAAATGTGTGAAGTCAACCAACCCGCATTAGGCCAGCGTGGTTGACTATGCCCTAATCACCCCTAACTTAGGGTTTAGGCTCCGAGCCCTTCGGTGGGGAATAGTGAGCTGATGATTATGTATTGTACCATATCGTTTACTCCTCAATACTACATAGTACTTATCAATAGCCATTTCTCTGTACAAGTTATCCAAAGGCTTAAAGCCTTACAAATAAATTACTCCTTTGTAAGTTAAGTACAGCCACTCAGAATTTTTCCTTTGTGGAAAAAGATCCATATCGACTTAAAGATCCTCAGATCCGTGTAAAAGTGGTGCTTTTGAAAAAAACTTAGGTTAAAATCTTTTAGGTTGAAATAAAGAAGTTTCGAGGCTCAACAATAAGCCTTTAACATATTAATTAAACTCTAAAAGTCTTTTTCTGTATGTATTTTGTATGAACTAGGTGATGTATGACATAGTAGAACAATCTAGAGTCATTCAATACTCTCCTAATATAAGTAAAATAGGAAATCTAGCCTCAAAGCTTTTGTTTGTATGAAAAGGCAATTTCCTAATATTATAAATGTGAAAGTTTGGATGGATGTTTATTAGAAGGTATCTCCAGAACGGCTCAACGGATCTCTTTGAAGTTTTTCACATATGTAGAACATAGTCTGGAAGAACACGTGGACTAAGTTTTTTTTTAATTTAGAGCGATCGGAGACGGGGACAACAGCTATGAAATAACTTAACCCAAAACTGCTTTTTTTTAACAATCCATATTTTGGTTATCAGTTACTCTTTTTCTTGAGACAACGTAAGTTAATGCAGTAAATTATCGTATATCCCTAGGTAATTCTGTCCAGAGAAAGGCGGGCTTAAGGGAATGTAATCTCGGAAATAGTAATGGCCGATATCTGATCCCGCAGTGCCTTCCAAAGCTTATTATCTTAATGGATTTTATTTACTAACATATTAGTGTCACTAGATGGCTTTTTAAGGTAATTTTTATGAACAGATGTGTACAATGGAAGACCTTATAGTCTTATGTACTTACTTTTACGTAGAGTTGCTTTATTTAAGCGCTACGGTAAATCTAGTTTAATTTTTTTTATTTAATTTAAATTTACTGTTGCCTGAGCCTCTTCTAGAGCTAAATCAGTAGCCTATCTGTTATTTCAGACTTTGTTTTACATATGTGCTGAATTTTAAAGAAATCTGTTAAGTTCTATTGTACATAAGTAAAAACAAACATCCATCTACACTTTCGCATTTATAATATTAATAAAATATTACGAAAAGTCTTAGTTTTTTTTTTATATTAAAAAATCGGATATGCTTAAAAACACTGAACTATGAAAAAAAATTCGCAAACAAAAATTGAAATTGCTTTTTTTCTCATAAAATTATACAATTTTCAGCCTGTGACCATCTGTACATTGGTACATTGAACATTAAGTGGCGATTTGTACAAAATAAGCGCACTGCTCGATATATTTTTACGAGCCACAGTATAATTCACGTGGGCAATATTGGAGCAATATAATATTGTATAGAATGAAATACATTAATGAAATCGTATTAAATTTAACGCTCCGTAGAGTTTAATAGGTAAGGCTCTACAATGTGGGACGGTTTCAGAGATGTTATTTGAAAATTTATTTACGATCTTAAAAGTGATTAGTTGCTAAATTATTCATCGCTATGCTTATACAATTACTTATTTTTTCTGATATTATCTTACTTCTTACTAATATTATATAATAAATGGAAATGTTAGTTAAAAGACTAAAACGATTCTACAAATTTCGCTGAAATTTTGCATAGATGTAGAACATAGTCTGCTAGAACACATTGACCACTCATTAAGTTTTTTTTAATTCCACGCGGACGGAATCGTGGGCGACAGCTAGTAATATTATAAATGCGAATGTTAGATGGATGGGTGTTTTTTAAACGGTATCTCCAGAACGGTTGCACGGATCTCGATGAAATTTGGCATTCACACACACACACACACATTTGGAATAAAACATAGTCTGGAAGAACACGTAGACTACTAATTAAGTTTTTTTAATACCTTAAAGACTGGAGTTACGTACGATAGCTCGTTGTTTATAAAAAAAATTAAACATACTGAATGCTTTTATGAACCTCTCCGAACATAATACGACGCTGACTGCTATTTTTATTTATACATACTGTACAATGTGTACAAATGTACAATATGTGCAATGTACAACCTAATACATATATATACTTATAATACATAAACTCTTAAATCTATGATATAAAATAAAATTTAAAAAAAAAATGTACAATGTGCAATGTACAATGTACATTGTACAATATGTATACATAACATCCTTATATAATGTCTAATCAGGTCAGATTTCATTGTAAGAAAGTATATCTGAATGCCAGCTGTTCAAAGTTTTGAAGCGGAGCCAATTAAAATTTAAATCAAAAGCTCAACGTAGTGATTATCTGGCCGGTCCAAACTTTATATTGAGTGACAATTGCGAAGTGTTGCAAACGTTTGAATATTTAGCTCTAGATACTAAGAATAACAATTGTTTTGATTTAGATGGCAATAAGTCACGAAAAAAAATTAAGTTGGTCCTAAAGTAATTCGATGCGAAAAAAGTAGCTTTTGTGTTCATCGGAATTGTATTATTAATTAAAATATAGTTAAATATTTCTATGGTATAAAAATATTACTTAATTGATATATAAACACGGCTAAACACTCACGTATATTCGTCCGGTGGCGGCACCGACTAGTTTCGAGCCCATCGGGGGCTCTTCATCAGGAAGAGTGGTACTGATATTATTTCGCGGACGCGGCACGTCGCTCACTACTGGGCTCGTAACTAGTCGGTGCCGCCACCAGACGAATATACGTGAGTGTTAAGCCGTGTTTATACATCAGTTTAGTATAATGTCTCACGAAAGTTTGAATAATTTAATATTACTTATAATAAAATTGTATTATCTACTTTTACTAAAACTTGTTTCAATGGATGGATGGACGGGACGGATCTCGATGGATTTTGCATAGATATTTTTAGACATTATTAGTTAGAATCCATTGGCGCGAATGGATGATTAGTGAGGGGACATAAACATCGACATTTTAGCAACGCTAGTGTTGCGCCAGTACACCGGCACAGTGTCGCATTTTCTTCCAAAAAATATAGATGTAGAGCATATCCTGGCAGAATATATAGGTTACTAATTAACTTTTTAATTCAGCGCGGACGGACTCACTGGCTGGCTGGATAGCTACTTTATAATATGATAAACAGACAAACGTCACGTTCCCACAGCAATAACATTCACGACTCTTGTAACTCATGTAAATCCCTTCGGATACTCTCTTGATAAATAAAACACATCCAATGAAAAAGAAAGAATACTCAAGTTTATAACATTTGTTCTACGTTTGTTTTCACCAAGGAAATGTAAGAAATATTTTATAGAGTTCCTGTTTTGTTATATTCAAATGATATATTATACAAAATACTTGGTTTTAATTCTACAATTTAGTTTGATGAATGGCAATGTCTAGAAATATATGCGAATATTTCGATGGATGATAGTTAGAAGGTGTCTCCAGAACGATTACATGGATCTCTCTGTTAGTTGGCATAGATTTAGAACGTAATTTAGTACTTGGATTTGGAACGTAAAATGGCTTGATTCGTGGATAGCCGCAAAAGACGAACACTTCTGGCGTCAAGGTATTCGAGCTCTACCAGAAAGATGGGAAAAAGTTGTGTCTAGCGATGGGCAATACTTTGAATGATTCATTTGTAACCATTTTTTAATAATAAAGTTATATTTTTATCGAAAAAAAAGCGAGAACTTAGTTGCGCACCTAATACTTTGGGTACTTTTTAAGTTTTTTTTTATTCCGCGCCGATAAAGTCTTTGGCGACAGCTAGTCTACTAATTATTTTAGACATTATATTAATAACAAAACAGTGTTTTTATTATAAAGCGATATTCAACATTACTTCATTTAAGTTTTTTGAATTTTAGGTCGCCGTAATAATTCCCTTTCAATGTCTCATTCAGCCCTCTAGGTCTAATAGCGATGAAAGTACTTTGTAGTAGAATTTATCAATTAAATTATTAATTTCTAGAATTGTATTTAATACATGTATTGTTCCTTAGAAATCAGAGATCTCTCGTGACCCTTAACCTAGCGGCAATTGTTTCTACCTTATTGTGCTAAAAGTTATACGCGTAGTTACAGTAAAATACGTCACCGGAAAATTGTGAATATAACCCATTTGTTATCTGTCTAGGCAAATTGTAAAGTCTCGAAAATGTGTGTTGAATTCATTCACCAAACGAAGGCGGGAAGCGTTTACAATTTGCCAGGTTCATTACTAAGCAAAAGTATGCGATTTTATAATAAAACAAGTTATGTCTATATTGCCACGTTTTGCAATACTAGCGGTCGCCTGCGACTCCGTCCGCGTGTTATTAAAAACATAATTAGTAACCTATGTGTTCTTCCAGACTATGTTCTATATGTATGCAAAAAATATTGTCGAGATCCGTTCAGTTGTTCTGGAGATACCTTCAAACAAACATCCATCTAAACATTCGCATTTATAATATTAGTAAGATATTGTGGTGGCGTGGTTGACTATGGCCTAATTACCCTTAAGTTAGGATAAGCTCCGAGCCCCTCGGTAGGGACCTATAGTGAGCTGATGATGATGATGATGATGATGATGATGAAGATATTGTGACTGTTATTGTGAACGTGTGAATATCTAAAAAAATATTTATACGAAACAACGAAAACATATTTTGTACTGTCAAAAACTTTTTTGTTTTTGTTATTGCCGGGCGCTGCAAAAGACCGGAACAAAACACTTGGTAACAAGTTATGCCTTTACTCTGTTATTCACGCTGAAGTATAGTCGTGAAAATATAAATTTTGTTATATTTTTTAGCCCCTATTTATAATTTTTTAAAACTTTCTTCTGAAAATTTTTAGAAAATGTCATTTTATTCGTGTTTTATTGATAATCAACTTAAACATAAACTTTTTCTATCGGTTAGATCGAAAAATATTATTCATGTTTCATCATTTTATTAATAATTCGTACTTAAATATAATTTCCAAAAAACACAATTAAAAAAAAAAATACCGGTCATCCAGGTTCTTTTGTTATTAAATCTAACGGCAAATAAGAAAATATAAAATAAAAGTATTCGCAAATATTTCGTCCTCGTTACAATAATATTTACGACATTTGTGATTTACGTAAATTCCTTTGGGCAACCACCGCACGCGATAAATGGAACACATCAAAGGGAGAAAGAAATAAGATAGATATCAGTAAAGATATTTTAGTATTCCTTTGACCACGTTGATACATGATACATTCAGAAATGTATCCAATTCTTGCATTGTATTTGAATTTTATTTTAATCTATTGTAAAGGAACGTTTCGACTATTATTTCCCGTTGGTTTCCGAGACCAAAATCTTATATATAAAATTCTCGTGTCACAATTTTCGTTCCCATACTCCTCCGAAACGGCTTGACCGATTCTTATGAAATTTTGTGAGCATATTGAGTAGGTCTGAGAATCGGCTACTATCTATTTTATAATACCCCGCGGACGAAGTCGCGGGCGACAGCTAGTTTCTGTATAAAATACGTCATGTCTGTAATTATCTTATCTTTATTAATATTTTAAATAAAAAAATGGTAACCATAAATGGTAACTTAAACTCGAATGTTTAGATGTATGGAAGGATGTTTCTTTAACGGTATCTCAGGAACGGCTTAACAGATCTTGATGAAATTTAGCACAGATGTAGAACATAGTCTGGAAGAATACATAGGCTACACAATACGTTCTCTTTAAATCCCTCGCGAACGGAGTCGCAAGCGACAGCTGGTCTTAAATTAAACATAGACTGGTGGACGTAGAGAAGTGGACTTTCCGGCTGAGAGGATGCATAGAAAGGGAAAATATTTTCTTTCCATGCATCCTCTCCTCCGTCGATCAAAGGTAGGCAACGCATAAGCAATTGCGTATGTCTATGGGCAACGGTCACTTCGCTATTTCAGCGATTTCAGGTGGCCGCTCGCTCGTTTGCCACCTTATGATATAGAAAAAAGACAAAGGCATTTTTTAAACGGGGCTTTGGACTCAGAAACCCACGGTTAGTGTCATTATATTTTACATCACTATCGTTGGTTCTAAATCTTTCACATAGATTTGAATAATCATTAAAAATTATAATAAAATACTGATGTAATTTTTATTCAAACATATTTCGCTATCATTTTAATAACTTTTATAGTCTTTATTAAAATAAAATACATGTTTTGTTACAATAATGTAGTGCCCATGTTGTGTAAAATCTCTAGTTTACTCAACATAAATATCAATACGCGAACGAGCTCGAGCTAAACAATGTACACAAATTAAATCCCACGTAGGCTGCGACCGACATTCGCTACTAGTTACTCTTTGTTGCGGCGTTCGTAATATAAAGGCATCTCCACACCACCATGATTTACAGAACGTTGATCAAAACACGAGTCGAAGTAAATAGGTCATATTCAAACTTATTTTGTGTTTAATTCTATTTCTAGAAAATACCCTTGCATTAGCTTATCAATTACTACAGTTGCCCAGTACTTCAATTGCGCGGAATTAAAAAATCTTATATATAATTGGCTATAAATTTATACACACTAAATAGTTTAGTAAGAAAATCTACTTAAAACATAGCCTGTGTCACCCAGGCTATAGTAACTTTCCATCATGAAATTCAAATCGGTTCTGTAATTTTGTAGCCTATTCAGTTACGGAAGAAAACATCGCGATGGAAACTCGTAGATATCTGCGACGTAATTCTAAAATATGTATGAACTCAACCAACCTAGACCTGTGGTTGACTAAGATCTAGTCACGTTAGAGCAGTGGTTCCCAAACTTATTTTGTCTACTGCCCACTTTGAGAATAAATAGTTTTTTAGCGACCCCATATTTTCACATATTTAAAAACCACTATAACTTCAAATTAAATTAATTAATTATTGTGACCTATATATGTATATTAACGGAGAATTCTAAACGAAACTTTTACTATAACCCGGAACTTGAAACCTGCAGCGCCCACAAGGGGGCGTTATCGCCCACTTTGGGAAAGACTGCCTTAGAGCAAATCCGAGACCCTCATTAATATCGGTTACCTAGCAGCGTACTGTTGTAACAAAATTGTTATTTTAAAGTACTTTCATTTCATAATTCATTTGTGGTGCCACTCATCGTCGCATAATTAATTGTTGTTTACATAACACGCCGCGCACGTTCCGCGGATCATTACGAATGAATAATGTTGTTGTATTTGTCATCGATGTAAATTAGACAAACTTAGGCCCTGTACCTTGTTACTTAAGTTAATTTATTTTGAGTATATATATATTTTTATATAAGAATATTTTTTATCTAATTACATATTTATTATTTCAAAAACCCAACTGAAACAAAAATGGCGTCGGTGGCTCAGTGGTCAAGCACTTGACTTGCAATCTGCAGGTCCTGGGTTCGAATCCCGCCATGTCTACCCTAAGTTACAGTGACTACACCATATAATCAATTCTGGTCCAGTGCAAGTTGACTTCACACATAGTTTTTCATTTCTTCGCACATGTGTGCAGGTTGAATCACAATGTCTTCCTTCACCGTAAGAACGAGAATTAAATGTACATACGTAAATCGAACATTGGTACATGGCAGGATTCGTACCCAAGATCTGTAGGTTTACAAATCAAGTGCTTAACCCTTGAGTCACTGACGTTCCAATATTTTTTATCTATATTAAAATTATAAAGCGGATGAGTTTGTTTGTTTGTTTAAACGCGCTAACCTCAGGAACTACTACAGGAACTACTGTTCCGATTTGAACAATTCTTTTTTTGTTGGATAGTCCATTTATAGAGGAAGGCTTTATATAACATTACGCTGTGACCAATAGTTTTTTAATTCCGCGCGGACGGAGTCACAAGTGACAGCTAGTTACTTTGTAAAAATGAATGGGTCGCTCTCTCTTTAAGTTTTATTCGGACTATGTCTCAATTACATTACCCATAAGGTTCTATTACATATTGAATAAATAAATCGATGTTTCTACACCGTAGTACCGCAGTAAAGTAGAGTGAAACCATTAGACCGTTCTCCAAAGGTTAGGGAACCGAAAATCCAATTAACCTCATTGTCTATTTTGTATCGTTCACGCATTGTTAGTTTTATTTCGGATAGATTGGGAATGCTGCAGATTACAAGTGTTTTTAAAAACTATGTTACTTTCTGGATTATTAATTTTTTATTATCTACTTTCTCTCTGTGTTGCCTAGCGTACATCTCGTAAGGTGGAGTCAGCTTTTCCAAGCAGTCACATCCACTTCGGTCTATCCTCGATATTTTCGTATGTGACTTGGACTCACTCACGTCTTTTACCACTACATTTTTCCATCTAATAGTTAGAATAGTTATTATGTTCTTTATAATCCAAATTATGTTAAGTTGTGTTGTGTTCGTTTACAGTTTTCGAATTCTACACATGTGAAAAAAATAACACTGGCCACTATAAATAAAAAAAAGAATAAGAGTTTGGTTCTAATTTCAAGATGGCCGTCCTCTTGATGTTTCTCTTCACAAGTGTTACCAAAATTGGCAGTCATCGTACCATCGATTTTGATAAAGAAACTATTAATTAGGCCCTTGTAAGTAGATCGATGTAGAGCTTCGGTGGCTCTGGAGTCAAGCACTTGACTTGCAATCTACAGGTCCTAGGTTCGAATCCCGCTATGTACCAATGTGTTTTTCAATTTCCGATTTACATATGTACATTTATCCGACGTTCTTACCGAGAAGGAAAACATCGTGATGCAATCTGCACATATCTGAGAAGAAATTCAAAGATATGTGTGAAGTCAACCAACCCGCACTTGGCTAACGTGGTTGACTATGCTGGTTGACTTAGTCTCCTAACTTAGGGTAGGCTCCGAGCCCCTCAGTGGGGACGTATAGTGAGCTGATGATGAAGTAGTTATACAGGTTACTAAGATGTAGTACAACTTAACTATAAGTCAACTGTAATAATATTTGAAACTTATAATGTTATGACTTAAGCATAAAACTTATTCCATGTTCTTGTATAATTTATTCCGAACTCGCGTGTGTCTCTACAATAACTTTTGTTTATGTACAAATGGTTAAGAAATATTTTGTTAATGTATAAAAAAATTACACACATTTCCCAAAACTATTATATTAATATCAAATACTAGAGTGTTCTAAAAAAACACGATAAAAACATACTGCTTCTAATTTAAATTCATGTAGACCGTCAAAAAGCGTAAAGTGGTATACTTGGACCATGTACTGCAGCATGACAGGTTTAAGTTACTTCAGTTGATAACGATGGGCAAGATTGAAATAAAAAGACGCGCTGGATGTAGGAAAAAGTCGTGGCTACGTAATATTAGGGAGTGGACGGGGATTAGGTCAGCGGAGAAACTGCTTCGCCTTGCACTTGACAGAACCAAATATTTAAAGTTAGCGGCCAACCTTCAAAACTGAAGAATTTACATGACTATCGGAATCTAAACGATGTTAAGCTGCTTATTAGGAACATTAAGTTCAAAAATCTTGACTACAAAAACAATAATATCGTCTTAAGACGTACGTAAGTTTCTAATGCCGAAGTAACCGTACAATATACTGTTGTCTCAGTTTTATTAAAGGAACTGATAGGGATGTGTTTATGTTTTTGCAATAGTCTTCTAGCAATTTACAGTTAGTACCCGCTGAATCATTCCTTGCTGTATGTCAAACTGTCATAAATTGTGTTAATAAATTAACACCACGCCTTTCAAAAATAACGCCTCCAAATTATGTTTATATTTAGGGGTAAAGAAAACAAGTGTCTTTTGAAATAAATTTTATTAAAACAATATTCAATTTAGGTTTATTTTTTCCAAATATCGTAAAAAATACAGCAATTGAACTATGTTTTTTTAAGAAATATAAATACAAGATCTAATTTTGTTTCGTAACAGATCTATTAAGTCAAGAAATAGTTCATGAAGTATAAAAATATTTATCTCTAACATTTAAATTCGGTTCTTTAGTTTTTTTCGGTAATCTCTTAGGAATTATTGTAGTTGGCGCTCTAAATGGATGTCTTGGTTTATTCTCGTATTCATTCGATTCTAAATCGTCAATCAAAAGACGATCGTTAAATGGTGTTGGATTAACACAACCTTGAGGCTCTCGTCTACCAAACTGCTGGCACACACCATCGAGTAGTAAATCAGGATCCATTCCACTTATCTCATTATCTCTTGGTACAAGAATCACCGGTGTATCAGACGATCTTAATCTATTGAATTTCCTTTGAGCCTCTTTCAAATAATAATTAACATTTCTAAATAAACAATTCGAGAATTTTCTAGAATCGATTGGAAAGTTGTATAAGAAATTCTCTTTCGGTTTACCTTCGGCTTCGTGTTTTAGATATGACGCTTGCAGGAAAGTATTACCATCCATCAATTGTAGAATACATTTTCTCGGTCCCGAAGACATTCCGGTATCCCTGAATTGAAAATCCACTCTGATATCGGTGCCGATGTTTCCAACAAGCCATGGGAATATCGTTCTAAAGAATATTAAATCATCTTCGTTAGAGAAATCCGAAAAAACTGTTATAACTCTAGCACTTTTAACATTTGATACTAATATAGCTAGAATTGCGATTAAAGTGAGAGAAGCCATTTTACTAAAAAAAAATTTTTTTTTGCTTTTATATACTATTATATGATGTAATTCTATATATTAATGTATGTAATTAATTACTATTGTACTGACCGTAAATTCAATGCAATATGTTTGATATGCCGATAACATTATACAACAAACGAATAACAATTTTTTTAACCATCATACTTATTATAGTCATCTATTTTGTAAGATTCACTAGAAAGGGAAGTCATTGGCTCATTAAATACAGGTTTACCTAGTTAAGGAGTCAAGGCCATGTTAATATTGTAATATTTTATTCAAAAAGTTCCTTATAAGAAAAATGGTGGAAAGGGAAAAAGGACTAAATTAGGCCTCCGGGAAATATGTTTGAAGTAAACCAACCCGCCCTGGGTCAGCGTGGTTGACTATGTCCTAGTCACCTCTAACTTAGGTTAGGTTCCGAGCTCCTCGGCGAGGACGTGTAATGAGTGAATTATACATTTCGTGACTTTGCAAGCACTTTTCTGTCAAACTCTGTGTTTAATTAATAGAAGTACTGTTCTGTTCTACTGCTATGACTTACTGTCTTCGTGTGAAAACAGCGAGGCGAGGAAAGCTGAGAGGATTACATGTGATGGCTCCTAGCGCAGTCTGTGGAGCAATCTCCGATTAATTGTCTATCGGGAACGTTGTTACAGCCGATAATTGGCTTTTAAGCGTTCCTTATTTATGTGTAGTCTTTCTGAACTATGTACTTTTTCACGCGTAACGTAAAAAGCGTAAAAAATACATAAAATTATATTTGAGTGGTTTGGAAAGTATGGGAGATAAACCGCAAAATACTGACGCAAAATATATTTTATAATTTGTCCATTTAATCTTTCATATATTTTAGGAAGTGTCTGAAACGTACTAATCTCTCAAAATCTCTGGATAAAACATATCGTCTACCCTGGCATTACCTTTGACAAAACAGAGATGATGATGTTTAAACGTAGATTTTGGTCTTAGAAACCCACGGTTAAATGTCCAATACGTAGAGTAATTTCTCATTGAAATAAAGTTAAATTTTGAACTTACTTCTGTACTTGAATTTAAATTTCGAATACTTTAAACTATTCAAACTTTAGTGAGATATTATACTAAACTGATATAAAAACGGTTAAACACTCACGTATAGTCCGGTGGCGGCACCGACTAGTTTCGAGTCCATCGGGAGCCCTTCATCAGGATGAGTGGTACTGGTATTATTTCGCGGACGCGGCCCGTCGCTCACTGAGAGTGATCAGTTTCGAACACTTTATCACAAAAATTGAGATAAATTTAATTATAATTTTTCTTAAAGTACGATTCTACTACAATTAATCTTCCTGATATATTGAAGGTGTAACATATTTCGGCTACGCAAACTGTATTGCGTTGATATGACCATTGCGAATATTTGTGCGACAGGGGAGAATTCCGTCTGGCATTTCTATATGATGAGTGTTCCCGGAATGTTGCGCTATCCGGGAATACCGTCGCCGGCACGGCGAATATTGTTCCCGTCCACAGATTAATTATTCTCCATTTAAAATCACGGAAATAAATGTTCCGTTAAATATTAAACATGTAATAATTAATTACGTCTTTTGGAACATTAAATTCAATTTATTATTTTGTGTTTTATCGTTTACGGATTTGTGTTTTATTAAAAATTAAAGAATGATGACGATGATTATGATGACGGTGATGATGATGACGATGATGATGATGATCATTTAGGATGAAAATCGTCATATCAATATTATATATTGTTTCCTTTAGTATGTCTAGCAAGATTATAAAATGCCTGACGTAAAAATCATATTGGCATTGAATATGTTAAAGAAAGTTTCTACTGTCATAAAATATAGCGCTTAGTATATCCTATTGTGAGGTATTTTCTCACCTCGTGTGTTAAATAGGCCATTCTTCCCTACTCTTGACCCGGCTTTACATAGCGCGCGGCTCTGTTCGTTGGTTTAGCTTTGTGTTGCTACATATTTGAATAAACGTTTATATATTACTAGCTGTCGACCGCGAGTTCGTCTGTGCGTAATTAAAAAATAATTATTTAGTCTATGTGTTCATCCAGACTTTATTCAAAATTTATCCCAAGTTTAAGCGAGATGTATTCAGCCGTTTATATGGGAAAAAGAAAAGGGCTGTATAAATATTCACAATGCAGTTTTGTTCCAATGAAACCGCATTTTAATTGAGCTGTTTAGAAAACAGGTCACACTGGAATAGACATTTGACATTCCTATCAGTAAAATCAGTTTAATCATCTTTTATTCTAGTAATAAAACTACAGTAATCTCAGACCACTTAGTTCTTCTTTTTGTATCAGTCCTCTCTATGTTATGTCAGATTGATATCGCATCTCGCAGTGATAGGGATTCTTTGATCTATCCAATCCAATCTAATCTGAGCTAGTAATCATTCTGTACTTGTTATATATACACCTATATATTATTATGTGCACCTATTTTTAGTATATTTTACATCAATCTAACGATGAAACTAAATTAGGGTCCACAAATTACGGCTTACTAATTTAACTTATAATTGATTTCCGAGACCATAATCTTTGTATAAAACCTGTCAACATCTCTATCATTATCAAGTTTTAACTTCAGAAACCAACGATTATTTTTCTTTATTGTGAATTGTGTGATAATATGGAGATAGTCTAATATTAAAATTAGCCTTTTATTTAACATGACATGATAAAAAAATTATTACAGGTTAAATATATATATATCGATGATAAAAAAAAGAGTTATGTAACAAAGAGTAAAAGAATAATGGCAAGGTCTCGGTATTTTTTTTTTGTTTTTAGCGATATTTTTTCTTTCCTCTGAAATGCGAATACTCCACGCGCTCTCATTACTCTTCAGTTTTAAGAGGCACGTGTGCGCCCGGCTTTCCTTACCTACGGCGCCAAGTTTGACCGAGATCCGTTTTTTTTTTCGTTTTTAATAATTTACCGAGCACTAAAACACACAAGATATGTAGAGATAGATATGTTATAGATTTTATATTAAAGTATATTTAGTTAGTTTTATTAAAGTACTAGCTGTCGCCCGTGACTTCATCCGCGCGGGTTTAAATAATAGATAATAGCCGATTATTAGACCTACTAAATATGCTTATAAAATTTGTTAAAAATCTGTCAAACCGTTTAGAAGGAGTATGGTAACTAACATTGTGGTACGAGAATTTTATATAAAAGAAGATAATTAAGCCCTATTACTCTTATTTTTTTTTTGACATCATTAATTTTAAAATCTATGTACTGTATGTATGTATTTCAGCATCGTTTTATCGATGATAAGGGTTACCTTTTATAAGCGTTAAGAAAATATCTAAGCTAAGAAATTGTTTAAATAATTATCAAACGACCTTGAGTTTGTGAGACCAAAATCCCCGTTAAAACATATTGTTCTCTACTATATGTGTCTCTACTTTGACAAAGATAATGACAGGGATCACGATTTATTCTATTCAGAGATTTTGGTACCAGAAACGCTGAGTATGCTGAAATACTTAGAGACCTTTGAAATAAACTGAGTAAACTGATTTAAAAACGGCTAAACACTCACGTATATTCGTCGGGAGCCCTTCATCAGGATAAATAATACCAGTACCACTCATCCTGATGAAGGGCCCCCGATGGCCTCGAAACTAGTCGGTGCCGCCACCGGAAGAACATACGTGAGTGTTTAGCCGTTTTATATCAGTTTAGTATAATGTCTCACGAAAGTTTGAATAATTTAATAAACTGAATATACAAAATATATTTAAGAAACAGGTGTGTGAAATCTCTGTATTAATTTAATATATGCATTATGGTTACACACAATGTGTACGTATTGTTTAAATGTGTGGAAATATAGAAGCACATTAGATTTGAGTCTTTGAGCGTAACGTTTAGAGATTTTCGTGCCATTGTAACACGGCTGCTAACAATGCCTGTGCCTAATTTATCAGATTATTAATGTTACATTGAAGTATCGAACTGTTTTTGACTGTATAGTTTAATTAAGATTGAATTGTGTGAAAATGAACTTGTGAAACGATAGCACAACAATAATAATAATAAATGGCTATGAATCATTAATGAAATCTATTCGACGAATTATCGTAGTTACGTAAAAGATTATTTTAGTAGTATTTTAATTCTTCTTCTTCATATTCTTCATTACTGAAGGTAGTGCTTGTCTTGATACGCTTTGACGGCTGTGTCGTCCAGCTGCCTCCACGCCGTTCTGTCTTCGGCTTGTCTCAGTCGTGATATTGACTCCCAATATAGCCTGCACTTGATCGGACCAGGATAGGTGGTCGACCCGGTGGTCTTTTTTCTCTATCTTTCAGTATTTTAATACGATATGTGAATTTTCACTGCCGAAACAACTGTTCTCTCACAGATTATATGTTTTGGACAATATAATTTATTGCAGCATTAATTTATTTATTGGATAAATATCTTTAAGATATAATAAATATTAATAATTAAATTGCTATTATAATAATTTTACAACCAATCTTAATTAAATTTTTATAATTGTTGAAATCCTAAGGGATTTATTTAAGTTTTTTTAAATAAAATTCAGAGGAGCCTTGACAATTTCTGTGTTTTTCGAGTCTGTGTTTGCATTATTACAGTAACAGCGTTAGGTAAGAGCGCGATTGAGCGAACTCCCAGGGCGTGGACAGAAAGGGGTTCCACAAGACTAATTACGTAATTTTACGTAACCCTGTAAAGACATATGTGCATATGTGCAGGTTGCATTACCATGTTTTCTTTGAAGGTAACAACGTCGGATAAATGTACATATGTAAATCGAAAATTACATTGGTACACAGTGGGATTCGAGTCCAGGACCTGCAGATTGCACATCAAGTGCTTAACCCCTGAGCCACTGAGTCTTTTACATATAAAATGCTTGTATAAAAGATTTTATATGTCGAAAGATAACGAGAAAACTCGCACTGATGATACGGAAGTACGTCTTGTGTTTTTCTTGTGTTTTGTTCGCGTTAAGCGGAGAATGTAACCATTAAGCATTGACGTAAAGGGCCGCATACATCTAAAGAGCTCTTAAAACGCAAAGAGACGTATTCCTTTAGACATCATAAGACAATGCGAGTCTCAAATGATATACAACTTTATACACTATGAAATAGAGTTGATTTTCTCATAACATTTGATTAACAAATGATCTTTTTTGTAGTCATTTTAAGTCTGTATGCAGGCTATTTATACTAATGCGATTCTTTTCATGTTTATTTTGAAAATCGTATGATATAATTTGAACAATTGCAGTATGGTTCAACGATTTATGATTTAACGATAAAACTGTATTAAGTGCAATCATTTTAATTTCTTACGTCTTCAATAAAGTTATCAAAGATTTTTGATATGTTTTGATTATAATTTAAATTGGTCTTTAAATACAACGGTTGCAAACTAACAGTTCATTTTAATAACAAAGAAACTAGAATAACTTTACTCCCATTCAATAAAAAATACGAATGGAATGACTTACAGTTTAAGCCATTTACATTACAGACGGTCGCAAAGGATTGGAATACACGGACCGCGAAGTTTATGGTACGTTTCTCTGTCTACTAATACAACAGGAAAGCTATCTTATAAGTACCTTATAGTTTTCTAATATTCCTTGCACTTCTCTAATTGCGAAATGGTGGCATGAAAGTCGCTTACTTTCCTGCTACGAGGTTAAGTGCTAATATTTCAAAGTGAAAGTGCCAAAGTCCCCGCACTTAGTGCACATTATGTTTTTATTTTATACAAGCTGACGCCCGCGACTCCGTCTGCGCGGAATTTAAAAAACCTTTATGAGTTCTTTTAGATTATGTTCTATTTCTATGCCAAATTTCATCAAGATCCATCTAGCCGTTTTGGAGATGCCTTCAAACATCCATCCGTCTAAACATTCGCATTTATAATATTAGATTATGACTTTATTACAAGTTAGGAATTATCTGATGCCGCTGATGTTATTTAAATGTTAAGTTTTCTCAGAATGAAGAACAAAATATTTCTGTATTTTATCGATAATGGCTTTCCATTAACGGATTAAATAACATAAAATATAAAATTTATAAGTGCAAAAAAGAAAATATATTAAGATTTACATTAGCTTACTAGACCTCGAGATCTTACTTCGAAGTAAGTTAACACAAAAAAGGAAACTATTATTCCAATATTCTAAAGGCATCTTTTTCGAAAACTTTATACCTCCTTTAAAAAAAAACACGAACTTATGAAAGTTTTAACACAATTTTAGTTGCGTAGAAGTGCACAAAGATATTTAAAAAATCTGATTATAATTGTTGACGTATTTTGACCAATGGGACACCATTTGTTTATTTAATTTTGACCAATGGGAAACCATTTCTTTGTTTATTTTCGACCAATAGGCAACCACTATTTTGTTTAATATACCGTGTAGTTACACAGTACCTTAATTTTAAATTAAATAGAAATTACTGGAGTAATGGAAATAAAAACATTGCACAGGTGGTAAAATCCACGTATTGTTTCGAGCTACGTTGTGCCCATTCCGCTTGAATGTGTGTTATTTGAATTTAAAATTTGCATCAAAACAATGAAACGAGGAATAATCGCTGCGAAAATTATTTCAAGTGTTTTAGTAAAAATTCAGTTTTATAATGTGTTAAAAACGTTTTATTAAAATTGTTATGTCTCGTAATCTGTATTAGTAAAATGATTGTTTAAGTTATTTTACTGAATTGGACATGTCTTCATAAAATCGTATAGAATTTAAAATTTGTCCCAAAAATTCTTTATGTTTTAAATTCATCTTAATTTTATGATTTACGTAATTGTATGACTTTATTTTAAAAAATATGAAAAAACTAGCTGACGCCCGCGACTCCTACCGCACGGTATTATAGAAAAAACTTAGCATCCTCGGTATTCTTCCAGACTATGTTCCATGCCAATTCCAACGAGATTCATACAGCTGTTCTGGAGATACCTTTCAAAATCATCCATCCATCGAAACATTCGCATTTATAATATTAGTAAGATTCCTCGTGGAAAGTCATGAATAAATACATTTTATAACCGTCTGTTGATAAACTGGAACGAAACATTTTAATTTATCGAGTAATTATAATTTAAATTTGCTCCAACGTCGGATGTAAATTAAAAAGAAGAAAAGGTCAAAGGGTTGAATCGAAAAATGCTGATCGAGTTGGCGGCGTGTTCTCATCATGAAAGCTTTTCAAAAAGTAGCGCTGTGCACATAATTATGATGAGTTTTTGAACACAACTGCACCCATGTTATTACTAGCAACGGTAAAAAGTAACGATATTTTGTTAAGTTTCATCTCATTTGCAAAATTAAAATAATTAATGGTCATTGGTCGTTTGACCATAATTGATTTAAATTCGCGCAATGAGTTTGCTTATTTAGGATGGTATATAAATTTTAATTATTATTCTTCCGGATTTTAGCATTGTTTTCATTCTAACCCACATGGTTAAGAAGGAATATCAGGTTACCTATAATAACACAGTTAAGCTCATTTGAAATGTAGATAACAGTAACATCTCAGAATATAAAATCCTTTTCTGCCATAGTAAAAATTCAGAGAGAACAGAGTGTCGATGGCTAATAGGATAAAGCATTTGACATGTAATCTGCAGGTCCTGGATTCCTCCTGTCATGTACCAATGTGTTTTTTATTTCCTATTTACATATTCACATTTATCCGACGTTCTTACGGTGAAGGAAAACATCATGACGCAACCTGCACATATCTGCGAAGAAATTCAAAGATATATGGGAAGTCAACCTTGACTAGGCCAGCGTTTGACTACGTTCTTGTAACTCCTAACTTAGGGTATGCTCCGAGCCTTTAATGGGGACGTATACTGAGCTGATGATGACCATAGAACAAATTCTCTTTACGTTATGTTTTTTTTTAAATATCATGCCTTTAAAACTATTGTTTCTCACATTCCAGGTTCTTTTTTCAGACACACGTTCTTACTTTTTTCCTAAACTCTAAACGTCACTTATTTTTGACATATATATGATATTACAACATTTCGTTATGGCCAGTGTTCTAAATAGGTTTTAATCCACAACATATCAGTTAAACTGATATATAAAAACGGCTAAACACTCACGTCTATTGGTCCGGTGGCGGCACCGACTAGTTTTAAGCCCATCGGGGGCCCTTTATCGAAATAATACCAGTACCACTCATCCTGATGAAGGAATATACGTGAGTGTTTAGCCGTGTTTATATATCAGTTTAGTATAATGTCTCACGAAAGTTTGAATAATTGAATAACATATCAGTTAATTTGTGGTTTGATGGTATCTAGTTAAAATGTAGAAATAATATACTTAGTAAGCTGTCGATCCAAAGAATAAATGGTACAAATTTTAGCACAAATAGATTTCCTTCCCTCAGTTCAGTAAGGGATATCCGTCAACAGTATCACTTGTGTAAAAGAAACCGTAAAATAATGTAATAAAAAGTGAGCTCTTTGAATTTTTATATCTTTTTTATTTAATGGCCGCAGTGTATTTCTAACAAATAAAACGTGGCCATTTCCTTTAAGTATTCTTAAAACTTTGTAACTGTATTGAAAAATGTGAACGGACTGGTGTTTTTTTATTATTTATTTATGATGTTAGGTTTAACTTCGCTTTAACGGGGATATGGAAAGAAGAAAATTATGTTTAAACATTTTAATGGTGTTTTAAAATGTTTTTTTAAGTAAATAGAAATAGCGTTTCGAATTTTAATATGTTATCTCTGTGTATACAGGGTGTCCCAAAAGGTTACGTACATAGGAAGGGGGATGATAGGGGTGGTCACAAGGGTCCCCAGAAAAATAAAATAAAAATTCCCCTTAAAAAAAATGGCATTTTTTAAAAACTTAAAAGTTTTACACCTTCTGGGGCAATTTTGCAACCGATGACCTACAAATATTTAAAAAAAAGCTATAATGTTATCGTCAATAGCCCATTATCAATATGAAATAGTAAAAACAATACAACTAACAAAGATTTTAAAGAAAATTAAAATTGCCCCAGAAGGTGTAAAATTTTTAAGTTTTTAAAAAATGCCATTTATTTTTTTTAAAACCCAGAGGGGAATTTTTATTTTATTTTTCTGGTGACCCTTGTGACCACTCCTATCACCCCCCTTCCTATTAACGTAACCTTTTGGGACACCCTGTATATTTAAATAAATATGAATTATTAGTAACATTACATCATAGGGAAGTGGTTCACTGTAAACATTTATTCCTGTTTCGTTATGAAAATGAGCACTTTCCGTATTAACTTTGGATGAAAATTAGCTATGTTGTGTACATGCAAGCTTGCAGTTTGAATTTTAACGGTTTGATATTTCAGCGTGGAAGGTTGTGAAATAGGTTGCTTTTAACAAAATTAATGTAATTTATCATCATCATCATCAGCTCGCTATATGTCCCCACCGAGGGGCTTGGAGCCTACCCTAAGTTAAGGGTGATTAGGCCATAGTCAACCACGCTGGCTAAGTGCGGGTTGGTTGTCTTCACACATATCTTTGAATTACTTCTCAGATATGTGCAGGTTGTATCACGGTGTTTTCCTTCACCGTAAGAACGTCGGATAAATGTACATATGTAAATCGGAAATCGAAAAACACATTGGTACATGGCGGGATTCGAACCCAGGACCTGCAGATTGCAAGTCAAGTGCTTGACCACTGAGCCACCGACGCGCTGTAATTTACCACTACATACCTATTGTGGAAGGAGTCAGTTTCCTTAACACGTCAGCCATTTTTTTGTTTTAAATTATATTTGCGATTCCAACTCAACAACAAAGATAAACTCTGTTTCAGGGAAATGATTTTATACACATCGTTTTTATTTAATTTGTCATAATTAAAAACAACGCCTGGCAAATAAATTAATTTAATTTTTGGTTTTTATTTATTTAAATTTTATGATGAATATCTTGTTAAAATTTTGACAATTTTTTTTTAATTTACCGGGTTCTTTAATTTGAAAATAACGGTTATGCTTTTTTAATTATTATCGGATAAAGTTGTAGTAGTAGGTGTTGTATCACTTGTAACAGTTGTTTTATCTTCAGTATCAGTTATTCTAGCAGTTGTAGTTGTTTTTGTAACAGTTATTTCTGCAGTTGACGTTGCCTCGTTTATAGCTGTTTCAACATTTACTGTAGATTCATCAGGAATTATTTTATCTTGTTTAGTTGATGGTTCAGATTGAGGTGTAATTTCTGTTTGTACAAATGTAGGAATGCTTTCTCTAGGAAATTCTTTTGGCAGTAAACAACCATAAGGTTGATTTCTTCCGAACAACGTACATATACTCTTTAGAATTTCAGGATTGCTTCCACAGATTTCTTTCTTTCCAGGTAGAATAATCACTGGTGTTGTTTCGGATTTGACTTTAGAGAATTCTCTATTAGTTTGTTTAGTAAAACTCCTGACTTTTCTTTTTAAACATCGTAATAATTTTCTATCATTGATTTCACAATGTCCGATAGCATCTCTTGTTGATACACCCTGAGCTAATTTACTTAGATAAGATACTTGAAAATATATATCTTTCATTTGCTCTAAAACACATTCTTTAACACCATCACTATCTTTGAAATAAAAACGAATTTTTAACGCATATCCAATATTATCCACAATCCAAGGTAATGTTGTTTTAAAGAAATTAATGTCATCTTCATTGGAGAAATCTGACAGGATTGTTATTTGTTTTGTTTGGCACGCATTAACTAGCAAACAAGATACTAAGAGTATAAATAAAGTATTATACATGATTGAAATAAGACAATAAACACTTGTTGTGAATAGTCGCTAACTATACAATTAAAATTAAATTTTCTACTTTATAACGCAAACTTAACTGTAAATTACATTGCTTTATTATGACATTTTAATAATACCCATAAATGTAAGTACAAAAGTAATTAAATGCATATTTCAAATAATTATAATGTTAGTGTTGGCAATCGTGACGCATTAAGTATTTTGTTTTGTTAAAGACTGTGTTGAAAATAATTCTCTAACACCTTATAGACTCGCTATAAATTCCTGTTCCATAATTACCTAATAGGGAAAAAAACCGTACACAAAAAATAATTTTGCCTCAAAAAGTACAGTAAGGCTACGATACATTTACTGTTCCATGAGTACACCTAAAAATATTTTTAAACGTATACAAAATTTTGAGATTATGAAAGCTAATAAAAAAATAATGTATTTTCAATGAAAAGCTCGGCGAAATCGTTTCAAAACAACCCGTCCCGTTTGAAATTGGGGAAGTCATTAAAGTGCTTTAGCTAAGAGAACAATTAGAAATCTAGCACAATGGAAAAGATAAAGTTCATTTTCGAAACTGCAATTGTTAGTTTAGTAAATTAAATCCTGTGAGGCCTTAACAAAGATGGGGTTTTTGAATACAAAATAAACAAGTATTTTATTGTATTTTAAGCAAAGGTAAATCAGCTGCATAAAATGTATATATTTACAAAACTGCAGAAACTTGTATACACATTCAGTTTTGTTATACGTAATTCGTAGACAATGTATTAGTATTTGGCTAATCAGAAGGAATTCCTATACGTGTACTGAGAATAAAGTATCCTTATCAAAACACTATTCAAAATCTTTATTTCGTATTTCAATGTAACAATGAACAATTTGCAAATCATTGTTATTATGAGCGTTGGTGGCGCAGTTTTTAATAATCTTAATCGGACCGGACTGTAATCCAAAACGTCTGGTTTCATGACAATAAACATCCTTATGCTCCCAACCATGAATACGTGCATACGTATATTTCAACCCTAAGATAAATACAAGTTTCTTAATCTTTATCCTGTATACATATTTATGTAGCTGACTGTACATTATCAAAATACTTGTATTAAAACAAATTGTCATTCCTTTTGTTGTCCATAAAAATACTTTTATACGGATGCTTCGGCAGTGTAAACTCACGTTATCAACATTAATGATAATACGCCGTTATTGTTTATGTTGTTTTATAATAGAATGTGTTATAGGTTATTAAAAAGCAGTAAAACATTTTTATTTGCGTGACTTTAACATGCTGCGTTGTAATAAAACAGCACGTTATTTCTTTTTTACTTTATGTTCATTAATATAATAGAATTTTAACGAAATATATTTTACTTGATATATTCTTAAGCGAAACCGTAATTTTACTAATATTATAAATGCGAATGTTTAGACGGATGGATAGATGTTTGTTATTAAATATCTCTAGAACAGTTGCCTGGCACAGCCGCGTCGTGGAACGGTCTGTCCTCGGCGGTATTTCCAAACCAATACGACTTAGGGACCTTCAAGAAGCGAGCATACCATTTCCTTAAAGGCCGGCAACGCATCTGCAGTTCCTCTGCTGTTGCAGATGTCCATGGGTGTCGTTGATCACCTCGGTATTCCCGCCGCTCGTTTCCCCCTCCTCTTATTAAAAAAAAAAACATAGTCTGGAAGAACACATAGACTACTAATTATATTTTTTTAGTCACGCACAGACGGAGACGCGGGCGACAACTAGTACCTCATAAATAGTTTAATAACGATATTGGCTATACCATAATATTAACCACTCTATTTTACTTGAAACAATTTTTAAATTATTAAATTAATTGACGTAATTAAGTTTCCATTAATGTGAGTTAAATTTACATTCATAAGTATCAAGAGAATTTGATAGAGTTGCAACGTAACATTTTGTCTTCAATAACTATATGATGGAGTGGAGCGTAATATATTCGGGCTAAAAAGGCAACCGTTCTCTTCTATAAAATATTATTACGACCTAAATGAGAGTCAGGCAGCTATTTGTAACGTTCAGTTCAGAACAGGCTTTTGAGTTTGGCGATGCGCCAGAAGCCCATGCAAGCGTAGGATATACCAAATATCAACTATGCGCCCTACATACAAAATTGCAAGTCGAATACAATTTGGTGGTTTATCAAACTCATACTTTGGCATTAAAATTGTTGTTCGAAAGTATTCGTCTCGTCGTTTTGCTGAATACCTTGTTCCGTTTCAAACCTTTAACAAAAGACAATGTACAGTCAGCTGCATTTATATAAGGACGTATATAAAGTTAAGAATAAATAAATGTGTCTTTTTTTACACTTTGGATTTTAAGTATAAAGTGAAAAGGGGTCCAGTCTCGGTTGACATAAATCCAATTCAAAGATTCAAACCTGTCACTTAAAAGTTAAAAAAAAGTATAAAAATATTAAACAACGTAAACACAGCTACAACAAACAAAAACAGTACCCTTTTTTTCGTGTTGTGTTTTTCGGCATTCGTAGGTCGGAACACTCAGCCGGTGTCTATGTTGTACTCGTATGTATGTCAAGCATACTTCACACTTCCATATGTTCTAACTGGTCGTTTTGTTTAGACAATCCGTTTGGATCATACATCTTACATGTCACTAGGGTACGGGATATGTGCATCAAACTAATATTCTCTCTCTCTCTCTCCCTGCCTAGCTTGCATCCCACATGGTGGTGGGGTAGCTTTCCCAATCCGTCTCTTCCACTTCGCTCCGTCCATGACATCTTCTTCTGAAACTTGGCACTCACTCATGTCTCTGCATCGTTTACATGAAAGAATGTGTCTCCGGAACGGCTGAATGGATATTAATAAAATTTGGCGCAGACTTAAAACATAGTCTGGAAGAACACATAGGCTACTTGTTAGGTTTTATATCCAGCGCGTACGGAGTTGCAGTTGACAGCTAGTACATGATAATTTAAGAAAACGTAAATATTAACCATAGTCTTCTATATAATGTCAAATTCAGTTTTTCGAAAATGTAATTCGTAAAATAAAATTCGAAGTACAAATGAACTTCGTAACTGTAAAACTATTAACGTAATAAAGATTTTATAAATATAAAACTTTATCGTATTCCTTCTCGTTTAAATATAAATGCAATATTTAAACTTCAAGTAATTAATTATACAAGAACAACAGATCTAGGGAGCATCAATTTGTATGTATTCTGGGAGATAAATAATGAGGGTTGGATTAGAGCTCAATTGAATTGACAGACTGATTTATTTTTCTCTACAGATAAAGCGGTTACAATTTGACTTTTACAAAGAGGAAAATAGTATTGTATACTTCATCAATGATGTTACCAATAATTACTAGGGTACCAACAAAATCTTACTACGTATTTGAAATAGAGCAAAATGTAAGACTGGAAATATCCATTGCAGACAAATTGTGAGTCAGCAAGATTAACAAGCTTGCAATCGCATAATTAACTCTACACCCATGGGACGGTAAAGCTCACCGACAAACGAATGAATCTCCAGCACTGCTAAGATGAAAATGAAGTTAGAAATAGTTAATGTAAACAGCTTATTGGACTACTCTAACTGCCATCTAGTGATAAAAACTTAAATTATTTATTGAAATTAACTGCTTCTGAAATTAACTGATACGTTTCGAAGACAAGGTAACGTTAATCTTCGAAACGAATATTCCATGGTTTCGTCGCGAGAATTGCGTTGCGCGAGTACACATAACTTTGAATCGTCGACGCTCGTCGTCTCATCGGTCAGTAGGACCATAGAGACTCCATGTAAACTGTACAGATTTGCTTCGCTATCTTTAAAACCGCGACCCTCCTCACAACAATCTTGAAAAACAGGTTGCTGGATTGGTCTGGACTGGCTTTTGCGATGACAGATAGAAATGTCGGCGACGTGCGCTGTGTAAGAATTAAAATAGCTTGGTTTCGAAAATTTATGTTGCCTTGTGTACGAAGAGCCTAAAAGATTTATTGATACAGATCGTTAAATGATTGTTCATAGGATACCTTAAGCGTCGGTAGCTCAGTTGTCAAGCATTTGACTTGCAATCTGCAGGTCCTGGGTTCGAATCCCGCCATGTACCAATGTGTTTTTCGATTTCCGGTTTCCATATGTACATTTATCCGACGTTCTTACGGTGAAGGAAAACATCGCGATGCAACCTGCACATATCTGAGAAGAAATTCAAAGATATATGTGAAGTCAACCAACCCAACCCGCACATGGCCTGCGTGGTTGACTATGGCCTAATGACCCTTAACATAGGGTAGGCTCCGAGCCCCTCGGTGAGGACGTATAGTGTGCTGATGATGAGGATACCCTAATGTATCCTAGTCCCTTATCAACACTGGTATTGTGAAGGTTTATAATACAAACTGTTGAAGACAATAAAAGTTTAGTATTATTTAGACAAGGAAAACAGTATTGTCCCTAATGCGTTTAGTAATTTTTTTTTTATTCAAAATAGTTATTCTATTTACAAAATATTTTTCTTCTTCTTGACCTCTTTTGACATCGTCGCTAACTTTTTCATCACAACTTTATGCGTAAAAAACTCAGTAATCCTATCTTAGAAAGATGAATAAACTTTTATAATGCTTAAGCCTCTATTCAACTAAAACTACTTTCCATACAAATTGCAAATGGAATAGCTTAGTTCAAAAGTATACTGACGATGTCTCTGTATAAATTTAGCGAAGATTTCTATGAAAATTTATGCATAATTTTGCGTTGTCGTACTTAAAACATAGCGCAAGGTCGACGCAGTGGATACTAGAAATAGAAGAAGAGGCCAAGGCCGGGCTGGCTTGAGAGTGCTACTGACATGCATGTGACGAATTAGACTCGTCCGTGAAGATGAGAGTTTGTTTTAAAACACTCCGTCTTTTAACAAGGAACACTAAGGCAGGTCTAATAATTCTTTGAGTTGTACACGAATACGTTATAGTTTCTGTTGTACCTCCGAGTTATCCCATCTGGTTGCAACGCGTCAATTGATTTTGGATGTTGTATGAGTTGGGGGTCACATACGCTTTGTAGAGCTGACGTCTAATTGTTCGGGAGAAAGATATTGTCGAATGATAGTTGGTTTATCACTACATGTTCTAGCTCGTCCTTAGGATCGCCACCATTGTATGAAAGACGGTTCAAGTTCAGTCATCTAGTCGCATCATAATATTGTGTATCTTGAATTGCTTGTGTCATATAGTTGCAGCCGCCTTGACTCTCCAATCCAGGTGTGGTAGTCATGATTTCGTTGTCCAATTATATACGTCTTTATTTACATGTTTTCAATGGTATTATTTGATATTTATGCAAGATTACTAGTAGATATTGTGGTGCAATCATTTATAATTAATGCCGGTCCAATTTTTAAATTTACCTGCGAAACATTTCCCGGAATAAATGCAAACATCCAACTTCCGAATATGACAATAAGAGGAATAAAAACGATAAAAAACCTTAACTGAAAATAGAAATAGTGGAGAACATTTCGTCGTACATTTTGTCGACTTGAAATGTGTGGATAAATTTAAATTTTTCAATTCAAGTGATTCTTTCTTCATTAAAAGTAATATAATTTTTAATAATGTCATTTCAGCTTATTTTTTTGTAAATATAGATTAAAAGCTGCTTTCGATTCGAGGTCATTGAAACGCATATTTAAGGAATCGTGGTTATTTGAACGTTTAATTAAAAAATAAACTCACATAACAATGGGTGCGGTATGCTAAATACCTCGCTAAGGTAGCGTTAAATTATACATGAAACCTTTCGGCGGCTTTGTTTTTACTTTTACCTTTGTGAAGTTCAACCAAACGTAAAGATTAGAATTAACTAACACAATATACGTAGGTAGGATGGTTTCTTTAATCCCTAATGTTAATTCATCCATTCTAAAGGTACTTTGAAATTATTTAACATAAAGTTAGGCGTTATCTCCCCGCCCACTTAACATACGCGAGAAAGGAATTAGATTCAGAATGAAAATATTAAGGTGACCAAACCGCTGATTTGAATATCAAATTGAAATTATATCTCTAAGGTAAGGGTTCCAGAATGCAAAACAATTAATTATTCAAAGTTATATTGTGATCTTTATGACAAAGTAGACAAAATTTAAAATACATTCATCATCAGCTATACGTCCCCACGGAGGGGCTCGGAGCCTAACCTAAGTTACGTGACGAGGCCATAGTCAACCACGCTGGCTCAGTGCGGGTTGGTTGACTTCACACATATCCTTGAATTTCTTCGCAGATATGTGCAGGTTGCATCACAATGTTTTCCTTCAACGTAAGAACGTCGGATAAATGTACAGATGAAAAAACCCATTGGTACATGGCGGAAATCGAACCCAGGACCTGCAGATTGCAAGTCAAGTGCTTGACCCCTGAGCCACCGACGCTCAGTAAAACGTCAATAGCCTAATGGTTAAGGGTACGGATTTCCGATCACGAGGTTGAGGGTTCGAATCCCGCCATTCGACTATTGTAAACCATGTTCTAGCACAAGCATAGAGCTAAGTTGGAATCGTGCAAGAAATATTAGTAAATTTACAAAAATCTTCTAATATTTAAAAATAAACGGTTGTATCTTTTAATTGCGCTGGGTTTTTTCACAGCACCAAGGAACCGTAGACCCGAGTATTTGATATCAATTCCAGATTGATACCTTCACGCCTTTTTAGGAAAAAGGGTCTTGACAGACAGACGGATGGATAACAAAGTGATCCTATAAGGGTTCCGTTTTTTTCCTTTCGAGGTACGGAACCCTATAAACAACAAGAATTCCAAACAAGATTCCCAATTTTTTTATCATAAACCCAATTTAAAATATTATTGGTTTTGGTGAAAGAAATGCTGTCAAATTTCTTCTCAAAGCTATGATTTTATTTCCTTCTATTACGCTGTCGCCGTGTCTTTGGTAGACCTTAAAATGATAACTCATTTAAACAATCCATTTAGCTACTTCTCAATTGTGTAAATATCAGTAATTTATTAGCAACTCTTCCTGGTTTAAACTTTGCAACAATCAATGGTGTTTGTCAAGGAAATTTAATTTGTATCTACAAATTCAACGTTTTGTTACTTTAAATAATTAATTTAATAATCCAATCGAACGAATAATTTGTGCGATTGAAAGTTGATAAATTGAACTTTTCATGTCGTACTTTTTTAATTAATATTTATTATGAACATTGAATGTTTTGAGAATTTTTTACTCTTTTTACATATAAAATAAAATATCATATTGATGATCAATATTGTTGTGTTATTAAAGAAATAAATTTTGTTTAATCTGATTGGTAAACAATCTTACTAATATTATAAATGCGAATGTTTAGATGAATGGATGGATGGATGGTTGTTTGAAGGTTATTGAAGGTCCGGCTGAACGGATATAGATGAAATTTGGCATACATATAGAACATAGTCTGGAAGAACACATAGGCTACTTATCATGTTTCTTTTTTATTCGGTGCGGACGGATTCGCGGGCGATCGCTAACATTTGATAATTTATTTTACAACGTCAGTCTCATTGGCAACATATGAAGTATTTACAAATTCTGTACTTAATAATTTCAGCTTTTATCGAGATTGAATACACATAAATACTTTAATCAAGCAATCTTTTGATTTAACAACACTCCCTTTGAACGGTGAAAGCACACACATTTTTCATTTTATAAAATAGCTTTGAGCCCAACAAATTACGGTTGGAAGGCTGCGGCTGACCCTATTACTTGGAGTGTCCAATAATCTAACTATACAACAATTTTCTTACCTAATAGAAATTTAATAACAAAAAAACTAAAATAAAAAAAATACAGTTCAATTCATTACGAAAGATAAACATTGTATAAATTATGTGAAAGAGGATATTTGCAAGAAAAGAATTCATATTTGACGTTGTTTAGAGATGTATGAAAAAGCATTTCATAGTACCGACTCTTCGTTGAGAAATAAATATTGGTATTTTAGACTTTACTTGCTGTTGCCCGCGACTCCGTCTGCGTGGGATTATAAAATAGATAGTAGCCGGTTCTCAGACCTTCTCAATATGCTCACAAAATTTCATGAGAATCGGTCAAGCCGTTTTGGAGGAGTATGAGGTCGAAAATTGTGACACGAGAATTTTATTTATAAGAATTTAAATTAATTAAAATCCTATGGCGCGAATGACGTGTTTTCGTTACAAAGTCCAGTGTCAGAATGAATAGTGAGGGGACATAAACGTCGACATTTTAGTAAGGCTAGTGTCCTGCCAGTACACCGGCACAGTGTCAGATTTCTTCCTAACAGTATCAATCAAATTAAGTAAAAACTAAACAGATTATTTTTGTTTTGTCCTACGTCTTTTCTTTCTTTCTTTTAAACAAGTATCTGATGGTATTTAATACTTGAATTGCTATTAATTGAGTTAACGTACTAATATTATAAATGTGAATGTTAGGATGGATGAATGGATGATTGTTTGAAGATATCTCCGGAACTGCTGAACGGATCTCAGTGTAATTTACTATAGATGTAGAACATAGTATGGAAGAACTCTTATTATGTTTTTTAATGCCGCGCGGACGGAGTCGCGGGCGACAGCTAGTTTGAAATAAAGGTTACCTTTATGAAGCCCTCAATTGAAAGTTCTAATTCATATGTCGCTAGGTCGTTCATTTTTGTCAACTAAAACACGCACTGATTAATTAAGGGTATCTTTTACATACTTTTGTACCCATGTCACGTTCCACAAACATTCACCGCGTCTTTTGGGGTCAAACATGATACTTTATAAAGAGGTTAGTTCCAAATTAATGACGTCACGTGACTTAGTAATCATCGTTATTTTGTACACGCGTGGTTTCTGCGTGTTGATTTGTAGGTCGCATTATGTTTCACTTATTTGCTTTAGACATCAATTTATGTTTTATGTCTACGTTATCCTCTTTTAGAGGCAGTTTGTTATCATTGTGTGTCCTACGTTTTAGTTTTATACTATTGTATTAAATCGAAAAGAAAATCTAAAGTTATTTGTTTCTAATAAGGGAACATACCCATACTACGTGACCTACTTTTTAGTTTTTTCGGCCTCTCCCTCCCCTCGGTGACCACTACATACATGCTAAAACCCCCCTTTAGATTTTACGTCGTAATTCATAATTATGATTAATCATTTACAGGTAAAAATTAAAAAAAGAAATAATTTGGCTCATACTCTTCTTTATAGCATAAGATTACATGCATTCTTAAATTACTAGTGAATTATGTATTATGAAGAAAAACAAGTAACGACTACGTGACAAAAACCTGGGCCACACCCCCCGCCCCTGTGACTGACCCTAGAATTTTAAAGACTATGCTCCCCCCACCCCCTAAAACGGGTTACGTAGTATAGGTACGTTCCCTAAATTACAGAAATATATTTATGTATAAGATACATACATCTTTTTAAGATTTATGTTTCCAATACTTTTACTTTCCATTCAAATCTGGGAACCTAAATGTTTCTAAAGACAATATCATTAACACTTAAAAGTTTACGGTGCATTTAGAGCGGAGTTAGCCTTTTTTTCCAGAAGTTTACGACTGTTTCATCTTATCTTTTAGATTGTAATGACACTCAATTCCAAGGATCCCCTCAGCTTGCTTTGAAGCTTAATAAAATTGCTGTCATTTAACGTGATTTGAGCAAAATAATGTTGAGATATTTAGCCTTCTGTTATAGAAGTTAGTACCTGATACAGCTCTGTAAAGATATATTTCAAGTTACACACGTTAGGTTTTGTATGACGGTTTTAACCTTGCAGGACTCAACTTCATCTATATGTATATGTCCTCACCATGGGACTCGGAGCCTAATCAAGTTAGGGTGATTAGACCATAGTAAACAACGCTGGTTTAGTACGAATTGGTAGACTTCACACATATATTTGAATTTCTTCTCAGATATGCGCAGGTTGCATCACGATGTTTTCCTTCATTGTAAAAACGTCGGATGTATGTATATATGTAAATCGAAATACACATTGGTATATGGCGGGATTCGAACCCAGGAACTGCAGATTAGAAGTCAAGTGCTTGACCCCTCAGCTACCGACGCTCCACGACGGTATTAACCTAGCAGGAATCGACGTCAGCTAGATATATTCTTACCAAGGGACTTGGAGCTTAATCAAGTTAGGGTGACTAGACCATACTCAACCACGCTGGTTCAATACGTGGTGGTAAACTATAGATCTATGAATTTCTTCGCCGTTATGTGCACGTACGGATAAATGAAAAACACATTGTTACATCGCGTAGATCGAACCTGTACGAGTAGATTTAGGTTGTCTGGTCAAGCGCTACAACCAAGTTTTTTAGCACACGTAAACTAAATAGTATGAGAACGTAAGAGAAGCATAAACAAGGTACGGTTTACTCGTAAGTTATGTAGGATCTAATCCTTGTTTGCTCCATTCTATAAAATTTGCATAAACAAAAAGCTTCAAAGTTAATAGATTTTCTTATAAATAGATTTATTTTGATTTAAATAAAACTCACAGCTTTGTACGCAGACATTTCAGTTTAAACACACAACACATTTGCCGCGAGCTTATAAAGTATTCTTTGAAGCCTAACTCAATTCCACTCAATTTGAAAAGAAAACATCGTTGTTCCATTTGGAACACCTTTTTACTGAAATTGACTGGACCTTTTTTAAATCGAAAGATGTTATCTTTTCCATTTAATTTAAGATAGACTTGGCTAGGTACAGTCAGGTCTGATTCGTGTTTGGGACTCGGATATGTTAAACGTTATGTAAGCAAATAACGTTGGTAAAACGATGAGGAAAGGGAGATTTGTTTTGTTAAAATTGTTGTATGATTTGTCATCATTTTAAAAAGTTAAATAAATGTAACATGGACCTCTTTGCTTTCCATTATTAGATGCAATTCCTAAAAAAAAAAAACACCATTTGTAAAGCTTTCGAACAAGGAAAAAGAAATTGAAATAAGTCCGACGATTATCCAAAACAAAATCGATAAGAAAAAGATCAGATTATTAGAGTTCCATGTTAAAGTTATTCGACCTTTCGGATTCCCTAAGTCAATTGATTCAACATTTGTAACATCTAAAGCTATGATTTCTGCAGGAGCTACAAGTAATGGACTGGCAGGAGTAGGCACAAGACAGGGGACTTTGGCGATCTGTTGTGTCGGAGGCCAAGACCCACTTTGGGTCGAAGCGTCATCGGAGCAAGTAAAGATGATTTTAGTGATTATGAAAACTACTTTGATTCTATAATATTAAAGAACACCCCTTTTAAAGTTATTTGATATATTCTTTGTCTAAAAGTATATCTTACTAATATTGTAAATGCGAATGTTTAAATGGATGGATGTTTGTTTGAAGATATCTCCAGAACGGCTGAACGTATCTCGATGAAATTTGGTATACATATAGAACATAATCTGGAAGAACACTTAAGTTACTTATAAAGTTGGGTGACAGCTATCAGTAACCACAATCGTTATTACAATTTTGTCAATTGAAAATTGTTAGATGTGCAATCTTAAAATGAAATTTCTTAAAATACTTGTTACTCGTTTCTGAAAAATTATAAATCTGACTGATTAACCCTTATTATGGCATGATTTCTTTTTTGAAGAAAAGCAAAAAGCAAAGTTAAAAAAATAACTAAGTTAAAAATTATTTTATAATGATCGATATTTTTATAAAGTTGTATGTATGTTATACTATACAAAATGAACATAAGGGTTTAAATATGGTGATTATTATAAACTAAGGAAATTAGTTAACTTAGGTTAAAGACATCCAATTCTTAATCATTTGTAATCGCGGAAACTTTTGCCTCGACATGCAATATAACAATTTATTGTTTCATAAACATGTTTATCGTGTGTTTCCATTAGTGAAACATCTATCCTAATTATGTACATCTGTTCTGCAAAGAGTTAAGTTAAGAGTTGAATAACAAAATGTGTTAATACATTTTTTTTATGTCATATTTATGAATAATTGTCTGCTTAATACGATTACACTTATACAAGACTTTTTTAATATTTCCCATATAAAAAGCTCTTGTAAATAAAGGCGAAGGGTATATATTTGTTAGAAACTTAGGATATATGTTTTTATATCAATATATGTTGTGTTAGGAAGATTTTTTTTTATATCATAAGGTAGCAAACGAGCGAGCGGCCACCTTAAATCGCTGAATAGCGAAGTGACCGTTGCCCATGGACATACGCAATTTCATATGTGTTGCCTACCTTTATATCAGCAGAGAAGACTAATGATTTAGGTTCCTAGAAAAGTGAAATTATTATTCATCTAATCAAATGGTATCTAAGCATATTCATAATTAGCTGTTGATTGCGTTTGCGCGGAATAAAAAAAAACTTAATAAGTAGCCTTTGCGTTCTTGCAGACAATGTTTTAATATAAGTCAAATTCAACGAGATTCGTCGAGCCGTTTTGTAGATACCTTCTAACAAACATCCATGCAGCTAAACTTTCGCATCTTAATAATATTATAAATACGAATGTTTGGATGGATGGATGTTTGTAGCTATCTCTAGAACGTCTACATTGATCTCGCTGAAATTTGGCATAGATGAAGAACATAGTATACAAGAACACAAAGGCTACTAATTAAGATTTTTTTTAATTCCTTGCGGACGAAGTCTCGGACGACAGCTAGTTTATAATATTAGTAAGATCTCTTTTTCATTTAAGAATGTTTACTGACGACAAAGTCCGCGTTAGTATTCTACAAAAGTATCCGAGATCACAGCGGAATACGATATGTTCATACTACGCAATAAATTTGCGTAAATCGCTTTCGTACGCAACAGAGTTTAGCTAGCGTCAGCAAATAAATCATTATGTGATATTCGATGGGTCAGCCAAATGATATTTTACATTAAACGTTCGGCTTATTGCCTGGACATAGATTCGATTTATTTGGCTACCAGCTTTAACTCCGTCAGCGCGGATAAAAAAAAAAACTTAGCAAGTAGCCTGTGTTTTTTTCTAGACTAGGTTCTACATCTGTGCCAATTTTCATCAAGATCCGTTGAGCTGTTGTAGACCTTCTAAAAACATCCATCTTAACATTCGCATTTATAATATAAGTAAGATTACTTAATTAAAATTTCTCTAAAAATAGATAACGAAATGTTTACAATTTTTTACGAAAAGTAACTAAGTTATTAAGATAAACGACATTTAACTTAGTTTTCTATCTGTACTTTTGTCTTTATTGAAAGAAAAATAAACGATGTCGGATATAGAATCAATCTGAGTTTGTCTGAACAGTTAGAGAATCGATTGTTTTCTTTGTTTAAAAGTCTTTATTTGTCTTTTGTGAGACTTCGATAACGTTAAATGTTTAAGTTTATGATGCCTTTATACAAGGTTTTTAGTAATATTAATAAACAATCTTCGGTTTTAAATTTATTACTATTTTATCGTCATTCATTCATTAACCTTATTCTTAATATATGTTACATTTCATATATAAAATAAAAAATTATACAAAATATATTATATTAAAAGTAGAGCACCACCAGCTGCGTAATCCCATGACTCAAACAACCATTGGTCAGGGCTGCAGAGACAGGAACCTTCTTACGATATGTGCGGTTTCTAGGATAACTGCCTTTTGTATCGGGTCCTCAATCCAACTGTTTAGCGAGAGCTTCTTGAGATGTTGATCGAAGCTCTTCGCTATCAGTCCATTCACTGATACGACTATCGAAATAATGGTAGTCGATTTCATACGCCACATGGCTAATTATGAATTATAATTAATATTAACTATTAATAAACTTAACAGGGTAACAACGAACAAAATTCTTTTCTTAAAGTATTCGGAGTATCAGCAGACTTTTGCGAAAGAACTCTTACTGGGAATAACTTATGGGATTTACCCTGGGTGTCCGAGACCACAATCTCCGTTTAAACAATATTGTTATCTCTGTTTTATCAAAGATAATGACGGTGATGACAATATATTTGCTGCAGAGAGTTTGGTTTCAGAAACTTACCGTAAATAATCTTTATACAAGAGACTGTTATTTGACCACTTTATAATGACGAATTAGGGTCCGTTCAAACAGACCAAAGAGTAAGAGTAGAGCAGATTTTTTATCACAAATCTTCTGTGCTCTTTCCCCGATCGGTGTGAACGAACCCTTATGATTATGTTACTATTTTATATCGTATGAAATTAGCATAGTCAATAATTATATCAATATATGGAATATCTGTCTGTCTGTTATATCGTCATCGTGTACATTGAAGTGAACAAATTTTAAGCATTAGTCACGAGCCTGCTGTGGACAGGGGGAGGTCATTAATATACTGACATTGTTAATCTTCCCTATTCCGATAAACGCAAAAACCCTTACTTTCGTATCGTACAAATTTGAAGTTCGTTAACATTGCATTTTTAAGCCGTAAAAAGTTAGACGAAGTTTGATTAAATATTAGAAAAAATGAGTTTTGGTAATAATCACACCACGATGTGTAGTGTAAAGGGTGTTCTAAAAATACTCAGCGGTACAATACTTAATCTACCGAGAATTTATAAACAGGTTCTGTATTACCTCCCAAAAATATACAATTATATAAAAGCCTATATCTCGTTTGGTTCGTGTTTAGACAACATATTATTGTTATAAAAGAGTATATCAACGATTGCTGTTCATAATTTCCAAGAGGATCGGAAGAGCAGACAGCGCAACGAGAACAAATGTTTGCGCAAACTAAACATACTTGAATAGATTTTCTAAAAGCTGCATAATATAGGAAGAATATCATGTTACAATATTCAGTAGAGTTTTGTATTAACAATATTAAAATGTGGAAGAGTTTGTTCTTTTTATAGATAGAGGTTTAGTTTTATTTTCTATTATTTATTATTCATTTTCTACTGCATCTACCACGGGAAGTGCTCTGAAGAATTGTTTGGAACGATTCCTGCCGCCGAGTTCCTGCCTCGGACAGCAGCGTTGTGGAATGGTCTGCTCTCGGCAGTATTTCCAAACCGCTACGACTTACGGTCCTTCAAGAAGCGAGAGTATCACCATCTCAAAAGCCGGCAACGAATCTGCGGTTCCTCTGGTATTGCTGATATCCATGGGAGTCGTTGAACACCTCGGTGTACTCGCTGCTCGTTTGCCCCCTTATGTTATAAAAAAATAGAGTTAATAAGTTGTGTAATTAATTGAAAATGTACTAAAAATTAAAAAAAAACAAATATGTTTTGATTGTAGAATCTTGGGATTTAAGTATTCATAAGAGATATTTCTCAGTGATTTATAAATCTTGTCTGTTTTGTACAGCCTAGAATTTATAGATATAATTTATTTTCTTATATGTAATAATTGTTAATTTATGTATGTAAAATCAATTGCTGTTCGTAAGTCTCACTAAAACTCGAGAATGGTTGAACGGATTTATCTTATCTTGGTCTTGAAATGTTCGTGGAGGTCTATTGAAGGTTTAAAAGGTGAGAAAGATACGAATAATTACCGAGAATTTAAGTTTTTTCTCATTCCACGCGGACGGAGGCGCGGGCGACAGCTAGTTATTTATAAAAAAAACCCTTAGAGTTTTATGAAACCTAATTCAATTTGTAAAGAAAACATCATTATTCCATTTGGAATACTCTTACTGAAATGGGCCGGACCTTTTTTTCCAGGGAATTACGTTATCTTTCCATTTAATCTTAGATATACAAAAAACGTGATTTTAGCGACAGTGTAAGGAAGAAATACAATAAACAAACATTCAATTGAATTCAAAGATAGGGTTGTACGTTGTTCGAAAGTTACTGCCATTGAAACATATCTTTGTAATCAAACGAACTTAGATGTATTTAAAACTTACTCTCTTAATTTTATCAGGTGAGGACGCATGAAAGTTTTCTTTCTGTGCATCCTCTCCTCCGTCGTTTAAAGGTAGGCAACGCATATGCAATTACGTATGTTTATGGGCAACGGTCACTTCGCTATTTTAGGGATTTCAGGTGGCCGCTCGCTCGTTTGCCACCTTATGATATTAAAAAAAAACATCTAATAAGACACTCAAAAGTTATTAAAATATTCATAAAAGTGAGTTAAATAAGCAAGCAAGGAGGTTACATATCTGTAGTGAATAAGCTTCAAATATATAAGACCTTTTGATTTAATAATTGTCTGGAATACATATATGAGAAACTGTAGAGAAATTTAAGTACATTTGCTTTTACGTTAACATTCCCTTTTCATCGTAATATCTATACATTAGGAGAGAAATTAAGTCTATACATTAACAGACTTCGATGATTAATTTGATTGAATTATCTTTATATATATAATTCTTCTGTAAGTGTGTATGTCACTGAACTTCTCTCGAACGACTGGACCGATTTTGATGAAATTTTTTGTGTGTGTTCAAGGGGATCTGGGAATGGTTTAGATTCACAATTTTCATCAAATATTAACTTCATATTAATTTGTTCAAATTAAAGACGTGTTGACGGGACAACGTCTGTTGGGTCCGCTAGTCTTATATATAATTTATGAATGCTGGTAATAATTATTATCAATAGAAAAGAACTCAATATTTTACTAATTAACTAGCTGTTGAGGGCGCGTCCGTCCGCGCGAAATTAAAAAATAAAGAAATAATAGTACGTGTCCTTCTACAGTATGCTCTATATTTATGACAAATTTCATCGAGATTCATTCAGACGTTCTGAAGATATCTTCAAACAAATCTCCATCCATACATCCAAACATTTGTATTTATAATATTCAGTAATATTAAATAATATATATTTTAAAAGCATGTGAAAATTTTTATTTAGAGTGATTGTGAATTTCAATAGTACTGTTGTGTGATGTGTAAGAACATTTTTGTTAATTCTGAAAGATAAAGGGATGGTAATATTGTTGTGATACATGTATCACGACAGTGGAAACGCGAGTGCGCGGATAAACCTTCCACTTGAGCGTAAAATCTCTTCCGTACATTTCATAGGAAGGCTGACCGCTCGTTTGTGTACTCTGTCGCTACTTCATTTTATCTAAATTACTGTTATCTGACACACAGTAAATACAGGGTGTTACTGGCTTACTGGCTTAGGATGAAAATACTTATACGCCCGGATAAACGCTATTTCACGTTGGAGTGTCTGTTGTGCAAAAAAAAAAAAAAAAGCGTTGATTTTGTTAACTAATAGTTATTCCGATATTCCGGTGTTGGAGTACGGAGAACAAATTTTAGGCATTAGTCAAGGGATCTGCCGTAGACAGGGGGAGGGTCATTAATTCACTGACACTGTTAATCTTCCTTACTTCCATAAATATAAAAAAAGTATTGCATACAAAGGCTAACTGATATTATATAAATCTTACTTATTACTAAGTTTAGATGGATGGATGGATGTTTGTTAGAAGGTATTTCCAAAACGGCTGCATCTCAAAGATGTTTGACATAGATGAAGAGCATAGTCTAGAGGAACACATAGGCTGCTGATCAAGGTACTTCTTTTATAATTTCGTGCAGGCGGAGTAGCGTGCGACAGCAAGTTTATTACAAAAAAATGATCTTGTTTGACACTTGGTCGATATGAAACTTTTTAAAGGAGTTTCGAATTCCATTTTTAAAAAGCAACTGCAACGTTAATTGGAAAAAGAAAAATGATATACTGGCCACTAACACTCGAAGGACTAAAATCAAATTTAAAATAAAATGTTTTATTTTTTTGTCTTCTTATTTTAAGGAAATAAATGTTATTCTAGTGTGCAACGTTAGCGACATCTATGATTTACGCGACACACTATAAATCAGTCAGTACGCGGAGGTAATTTCCGTTTTAATTCTGACATGCTACTGCCGATAAATAGCTCAACTTCTACATGTAATTTTAGGCAAAATGAAACGCATAATAAGCTTTTATTTAAAAAAAAATTGTATACTAATTTAAATAAACTCTATTTTACTAATCTTTAGAGTTAAGATATTTAATAACAGTATTTTCATTATAATTTTTAACGTGCTCTTATCCCTATGCAGTCTGCACAATATGTACTACTTCTCCATACATCTCTATCAACCGTCATATTCTTTCACCCCCTACTTAAACATATCCTCTTTCACACAATCCATACTTTCTTTGGTCTTCCTCTACCTTTCCTTCCACATTCATTCCCATTAAATATCAGTATTTATTAGCTGTAAGATTGTCAATTAATCTTTACGTATAATGTTGAACATTGTGCAAATAATATATATATTTTTTTTATGAAATATAAGCAGATTTTTTTTCTAAATTTACTAATATTTATTTTACCATTCCAACTAAGCTCTAGGCTTGTGCTAGGATATGGTTTACGACAATAGTTGAATGTCGGGATTCGAACCCCCGACCTCGTGATCGGTAATCCGTACCTTTAACCATTAGGCTATTGACGCTTTTATAATACTTTAATTTGTAACTGAACGTCAAATTAAAATGTTCGGAAAACCGTAAATCATTCGTTTTTCAACATTAAAATTATTCGCTATCGGGAAAATCTTTGTAAAACAACGCTGCATTTTTCATGAGCCAAGAAATATATGATTTCAGCGAATCACTGATTTAATTATTAAAATGCAGTCTTTAATTATTTGAATATTGGATTCCATTTATTATTCTTTGCATTTCTATTACTTCTATGATACATGTTTCAAACGCTTTTAAAAAATAGTAAGTTGTATAAAATTTAAAAAAAAAACTCTCTCAAGGGAATTAACACTTTGATTAACCATTCGCTTCTTGTAGTGTTATTTAAACTATCAATCTGTATCCGAATGTCGTTTTGCGTAAAAAAGCTTAACAATATAAAAAAAAAAGAATTAAAAAAAATATGTCTGGTTTACATTAAGCCAGTACAGCAGGACAGTAGCGCTGGCCTGGTACTGATTGCTTTGTCTCACTGGTGCCAGTTAGTGTATACTTTACTATCCTACTGTACTGGAATAATGTAAACGAGGCATTGCGTATATTATCTTTTAAGTACTCTTCTTTATTATGTATTACAAATAACGTATTTATTTTTAGAACATATTATCTTTAGAAACTCTTAAATATATGTTAAAACGTCTATGCATATTAAATTATATTCACAAGGACGAGTATATGATTCGATTTAGGTTCAAAGTACTTGTAAGATGGTAAAGAGACGACATTCCCGATTCTCAGTCGATCTAAATCGAGCACTCTTCACAACTCATGGAATTCAGCGACTCGACGATAGTACGAATATTTTATCATGAATTCACACACCGTTATCACTTAACCTTTCCAATGCTTGTGTGGTAAATCGATTTGGATATGACAAGCGTTTTGTTAATCTTAATAATAGATTTAATGTGGGTTTCTGAGACTCATTAACTATGTATTAAAGATATTATTTACAAATCTGGATGGAAAATTGTATGTGAAATAAACTGCACGTTAAATTTTGAGGATTTAATAGGATTTTATTCGGAATTTGGTATCGGTTTTCTGATTTGTATCAAATTGTGAAATACAAAAAATTGTAGGCTTTTGACTATTTCTTGTACATTAAAATTGATAATAAATAAGTTTTAATTACAGGACTGTCGTATAACTTGAATTTACAAAAGTCCCTACAAAAATAAAGAGAAAAAAAAAACTTGAATTTAATGTGTATTTGAGAAAATTATATATTCAACGAACAAAATGTCGATAAAAATTATCTTTGTAATTGATATAAAAATTATAGAAAAAATGATTTACACCTGTCTAGAAGCTATTTCAATATTTAAATCAAGAATTTATTGCGTCAGATATTTCTTGTCTCATGAAAAATGCATCGTAGCAATTTACGGGATGTTAACGTCGGTGAATAATTTAAATATTTTTTATTTGGATAGCTCAAGCACCTGAATCGGATTGTACTAGATACAGTATTAAGTGAATCAAATTTGAAAATAGGTCCGAGCCAAAACAAATTTATTTTACCCTTAATATCATCATCATCATTCACTATACGTAACCACCGAGGGGCTCGAAGCCTACCCTAAGTTAAGGGTGATTAGGCCATAGTCTACCACGCTGGCCAAATGCGGGTTGGTTGACTTCACACATATCTTTGAATTTCTTCTCAGATATGTGCAGCGTCACGATGTTTTCCTTCACCTTCACCCTTAATATATTAATTTATAATGCTTCTAGTGATCAACAAGACTCCAAAGAAACCTTAAATTTATTACTAACTAGAATATTCAATATAATTTCACAATCAAAATATGATACGTATAATAAATAAATTTTCTCTTACCTTTAATATATTATTGATGACTTCATAGTATTTACTTAAAGATAAATAAGAAATAACAATTATTCTTTATGTACTTAAGTAATAATGATGATGCAATAAAGTTATACAAAAATACTAGCTGTTCCCCGCAAATCTGTCCCCACGGAATTAAAAAAAAAACTTAATAAGTAGCCAATGTGTTCTTTCTATGTTCTACGTCTATGCCAAATTTCAGAGAGATCACTTCAGCCGTTCTGAAGATACCTTCAAATAAACATCCATCCATCCAAGTTTGCTATCTTACTAATATTGTTTAATGCGAATTTTTGGATGGATGAATGGATGAATGTTTGAAGGTATCTCCGAAACGTCTCAACAGATTTAAATGAAATTTTGCATACATATAGAACAAAGTCTGGAAGTACACATAGGCTACTTTAGGTTTTTCATTTAATTCCACGCGGACGGAGTCGCGATGGACAGCTAGTAAGTAGATTAACGATTGATTTTACATGATGAAATTTGTTACAGAACGTCTGAACGTGCTATACGAGCGCAACTGGACAAGACTGGTGCACGAACAACTGCGCAAGTTCGAGTCATCCGTGGTAGCGGCCGCGCGGCAGGCGGACACGCAACCAGAAATTACCATAGACAATAAATGGACGTTCTCTGGAGCGTTGATCTACTGCATCACTCTTATTACTACTATAGGTAAGAAATCTGTACTAGATTCCACATGATACTGAAGTTAAGTTAGTAATCAACTTATTAGAAGTAACAAGATGTGTCTTCTACTTCATTCTGTGAATATGTCAATTTACCGCATGATCAATATCATCAATGAAATGTTAATAGTAGGGGGGTTATAGTAGGGGTAGATGAAGCGGGTATGTTCATTTAAACATAAGGCGGGAACCTTGCATCAAATCCATTAAGTTGTCCTACCACAAATAAAACGTTACTACAAATAAAAGCACGCTGTTAGGGCGCACGAGTAAAATCCAAAAAATGTTCATAATTCATAAGTGGAAAAAATTTGTTTAAATGTCATGACACATGAAATGTGGACACTTCTTTATCTATTTAAGGTTCAGTATTAAAGTTACCTTTTTATCTAGGATATGGCAATGTGTCTCCCCGTACCGCAGCGGGTCGAGCCGCAACAGTAGCTTACGCAGCAGCCGGTGTACCATTAACACTAGCCTGTTTAGCAGGCCTCGGAGCTTCATTAGCACGACTGGCAAGGATAGCCTGGCTGAAGACAACTAAAAACAAAATTCCTAACACATGGAGGAAAGAAGGAGAAGTAAGTAACATTGATAATAAACTAACGGACTAAGATATTATCTCTTAATCTCTAAAACACTTATTTTCTCTTCCTACGAACCTATAGTCATTCGTGTTTCCCAAAGAAATAATGGCAAAGGTCTAAAATTCTTTTTTTTTTCATAGCTGGAAAATCATTTTCAACTCCACGAACAACAACGTCTGTTACCTCAACCAGCTCAGAATAATCAATACACCTCATTTCCACCACGATCACATAGATACGCTGGGACTGTAAAAGCTAGAGCTGGTGAAAAAGGACAGTATTCTCAAGTATTTGAGAAAGCGCCTGCAAGTCCAAGAGCGGCAACATTAGGTCGTATAAAACGTAGTGCCTTATCCGATGGTAAGCGTACTCAAATAATTTTTACTTTACTAAAGATATATTTTATTTATTTATCAATAGCCATCAACTAAAATAGATTCGTAATATTATTAATATCATTTTTAGAACCTCATTCATCTGGGGCTCTTCAAACACAAACATTAGATCGAAAGAGAAATTTAAACAGTATGAAATGTATGGCCACAATTCATGGCACTGGTCGAGGTCGTGGAAGAAGTCCGGTGCATAGACCGCGAGGTGTTGCTATCGAGCAAATAATAGCAGAGGAGTGCGGGGACATCATTATGAACAGCTGTCGAGAGGAAGTCGACGAATCAGAAGACGCCGATGAAATGTAAGTGAACAAAAATATTAATATAATAAAATAATTCGCCTTACTTAATCATTTGCGGAATATAGCTGATTGAAAACCGGATTTGATATTTTATAAATGACTGAAAAAACTAGTGGAAAAATGCTTTTTTTTATTTTCTCATATCAAATTCCAATTCCAATGGCGTACTAAAAATATTCTTTTGCACCATATTTTAAGTGTTAAGAAATTGATGCATATTGTTTCAGAATATGTCCTCACGACACGCCTTCAAGAGTGCCTTTGATATGGAATGAAGAACATCAAAAAGTCAAAAGTTGTGCAGTACCAAGTTGCAGTACATCGACAAGTGTACATCAAAGTCGTGGCATCGAGCACTGTCAAATCCCAGTGGGAATTGTTCTATTCTTACTACTCGCTTACATCTGTGTAGGTGCAACTATATTCTCGGTATGGGAAAATTGGAGCTTTCTAGATGCGACATATTTTTGCTTTATAGCATTAGCGACTATAGGTTTCGGAGATTTTGTACCTACAAGTTTTCTTACTTCAAAACATAATACTGAAAATTCTAAGAATGAATACATTCAGATGATAGCTTGTTGTGCGTATTTAGTTTTTGGATTAATTTTAATAGCGATGTCATTTAGTTTGCTACAAGATGAAGTTGTGGCAAGATGTTCGCAGTTAGCCAACAGTCTTGGTATCACACGTCAATGACATTACGAGAAGAGTGATTGTAGCTCAACTGACAATCACTTACGGATGTTATGATCGTTGTTGTAGAGTATTACTGAGTTGATTTACGTTCGATTTTTTTAAACGAACGCTAAGAACATCGAGGTGAACGACACCCATGAACATCCGCAACACTAGAGAAACTGCTTAGTTTAAGTAAACAGTATGCTTATTTATTTTTTATATCACAAGGCGGCAAACGAGCGAGCGGCCACCTGATATCGCTGAAATAGCGAAGTGACCGTTGCCCATAGACATACGCAATTGCATATGCGTTGCCTACCTTTAATCGACGGAGGAGAGGATGCACAGAAAGAAGATATTTTCCCTTTCCATGCATCCTCACATCCGGAAAGTCCACTTCCACTTCCCATCCTTTCCTTATAAGAAAAAGGGTGGGAAGTGAAAGAGGAGTAAATTAGGCCTCCGGGACGCACACTCATCAGACGAAACGCGGAATTGCTTCCACTTGACGCCTGTCTTCTGTGTGGTGGTGGTATTTCACCGGGCGAGCCGGGCCTATTCGTGCGAAGATGTTAAAGCGGGCTCTACCACTGTTAAAAATTATTGAAGGACCCTTAGTGGTATTATTTTGGAAATACCACCGAATCTTTTTTCTATACTTCGTATTATAACATTGTATTCCATGTCACCATTGTAAATAGATGTATCATTATTTTCTCAAATGTACCAAATTTTTTATTTAATTCTGCGAGTGACTGATTTTGTGTGTACATACTGTATATAACTATTGATAAACGCAAGGCTGAAATTGTAATGATACAATAAAATTGTGTGTACTGTATTGATGTTCTTTTATTTATAACAATCCTAAAGTTAAGATGATTAATTGTCTTTTATTACGAAGTGAAAAATTACATGTTGTTACTTTTTTCTTTTTATGCAATGGATATGGTACACAAAATAGAACATACTGTAGAAGACATAAGAGATGACGTCATAGCATTTCAAGTCACAACTTTAAGACTATGTCGAATACAAAGTGATGTTAAACAACTTGGTTACTTTGGCGGCTTGCTTTGAGATATTGAGACTTTAGATATTCTAGTAGGTGTCATTGTCGTTAAGTCTGGCTACGAACTATATGTTAAGTTACCAATTTTAATAACATGATAATATAACAAAAAGGCGGTACTATTTGTAAGAATTTCGATATAAATTTTTCTTAATAACCTTCAACGATATTAAAAAATTCACAAGTTTCGCTCTTCAATAATTAAAAATCTCTATTAAATCCAAATGAGCTTAGAATATTTCTTTAAGAGAAATTCGAAAATAATTACAAGTCTAATGTACGACATGCGATTTCACAATTAAAGATTAGTCCGCAAATTATTTTAATTAGAAGTAAAATTTATCGCCATTGTTTTCTGGAAATAACTCTATTTTGTGGCGTTTTATTTATCTGATTGATTTGATAATAACTATGAAAAATAATTATTTAAAACTAATCTAGTATACAATTTATATAATTACCAGTTATCGCCTGTAACTCCGTTAGCGCGGAAATAAAAAAAAAACAACTTAATTAGTAGCCTATGTATTCTTCTAGCCTATGCTCTATATGTATGTCAAATAACGTCGATATCTGCCGTTTTGGAGATACCTTATAACAAACATTCATCGATCCATCCAAACTTTACTTACCTATATTTTATTAGTGTGCGACGGACCGCGATCGCGAAATAATACCAGTACCACTCATCCTGATGGGCCCCCGATGGGTTCGAAACGAGTCGGTGCCGCCACCGGACGAATATACGTGAGTGTTTAGCCGTGTTTATATATCAGTTTAGTATAATGTCTCACGAAAGTTTGAATATTAGTAAGATTATTAGAATCCTTTTTAACGTTACCAAAGCTGTTAAGTATTTTCGACGTATTGTTCTCGTAAAATTTACGCTTACGGCCAAAATCAAGAGGAAAAAACCGTACTGATAATATAAACATACGTATTATAAAGCACAAATGTATATTATGGGTATTATTAGAAAATTAAGGTGCGTGTACAAAAGCGCTACTCTGGTTTGCAGTCACGTTCCTTTATTTAACAAAGCAACAATGAATCATTTTATAATCGTTTCTATGCAGCTATTAAATAATGCGAATAAATATAAAAGACTCATATATTTATGAGCAAGAATAAATACAAATAATAATCTAAACATAAAACTAAGTTATGTGTTCATTATTCTGTATTGATTGGATATATGTTAGTAGTAATATATGATAATACTAGAAAGCGTCAGTGGCTCAGGGATCAAGCACTTGACTTGCAATCTGCAGGTCCTGGGTTCGAATCCCGCCATGTACCAATGTGTTTTTCAATTTCCGATTTACATGTGTACATTTATCCGACGTTCTTGCGGTGAAGGAAAACATCGTGATGATGACCTGCACATATCTGTGAAAAATCAAAGATATGTGTGAAGTCAACCAACCCGCACTTGGCCAGCGTGGTTGACTATGGCATTATTAGGGTAGGCTCTGAGCCCCTCGGTGGGGACGTATAGTAAGCTGATGGTGATGACTAGCTGTCGACCGGCGGTAAATTAAAAAAACATAATTATTAACTTATGCGTTCTTCCAGATTATGTTCTATATGTATGTCAAATTTCGTGAACATCCGTTCAGCCGTTCTGGAGATACCTTCAAACAAACATTGATCCATGCAAACATTCTGATGTATAATATTAATAAAATTATATTTGAGTCATAAAATAGCACAAGGTTGGTAACTCAAAAAAATGTTTTTTTATACTTAAAGAAAAAATCCATACCAAATTTCACGTGAAAACATGTTCAAACTTCTCTAGTTTAAAGAAAGTGGAGATGACAAAAGTTTTATACAGGAAAGCATAAGCTTTCTATTTATTTCGTAAGGTTTTCTTGATAAGGACGCTCTAGAAAAACTCCGAAATAAGAGGAATAGTTCAAGAGTACTCCAGACCTATTCCAATCATTTGAAACGACATAAAAGATTCAAATTAATTTTGGCAGCCCAACATTAAACTTATTTATTATAGTTAATGCTATAGTCCTTTAGTTTTCTTTGAAATTTACATTCACAGTTTTCTATAGAAAGGGTCAGAGTAATAATTCTTGGCACACGATAACGTTTTGAAGAGCGTAACCGAAGCCATGTTGCATAATATTAGACCACTTTAATTTGGCAGAGTTTTGTATTATCTATACAGATTTGCAAAATTGTAGAAGTGTAAACATCGTTATCGTGTCATGTCTATAAATTTTAAAGCCAAAATTTAATTCATCATAATCAGCTCACTATATGTCTCCATCAAGGGGCTCGGAGTACCCTAAGTCATATGACTGGTGGTGAAGGCCATAGTCAACCACGCTGACCAAGTGCGGGTTGGTTGACTTCACACATATCATTGAACTTCTTCGCAGATGTGATGGGCAGGTTACATTACGATGTTTTCCTTCACCGTAAAACCGTCGGATAAATTTACATATGTAAATCGGAAATCGAAAAACACATTGGTACATGGCGGGTATCGAACCCAAGAACTGCAGATTGCAAGTCAAGTGCTTGACCCCTGAGCCACCGACGCTCGTAATTACTCGTAATCACGTTCAATATAATCAAAAGTTTTATTAATTATTAGTGTTATTTTTTAAATTTAATACATATTCATTAATTTTGCTGCCAGTCGCATTCTGATCTTTTTTATAATTTTTATATGTCAAAATTTTGTGTATTTACAGTGGCCAATTATTTTCCCAAAACTAATTAGATAATTTCATAAAGATTTAATGAGATGTTAACGACTTATAAATGTTTATTCTCAAAATAATGTAGATGTGTGCGTGCTTTGCTCATAAATTACCTATTACTGTGATCGATTTACATTAATTGTGTAGAGTTAACTCGTAAATCATGGCATGTTATGTGGACCGATCAATGAAATTAATTTACCTGCAATTATACGTATTGTTTATTAAGTGGTTACGATATAAATATAATCTTACTAAACAGGCAACAAAATTGTAGATACAAAAGGCAGTTATCCTAGAACCGCGTGCATCATGAGAAGGATCCTCTATCTGCAGCCCTGACCACTGGTTATTTGAGTCATGATTTCCGCAGCCGGTAGTGTTCTATTTTTAATATAATTAATTTTTATGTTATATATTATACATGTTATATATATAATATTTATTTTAAAATTATGATAAATAAATGAATACGAAATTATAAATGCGAATGTTTAGATGGATGGATGTTTGTTTCAAGGTATGTACAGAACGCCTACATGTATCTCGCTGAAATTTGCCATAGATGTATAGCATAGTCTGGAAGAACACAAAGGTACACTTATTAAGTTTTTTTAAAACTACATCCATGCCAAATTTTACCTAGATGCGGTTAGCCATTTTGTAGAAACCTTCAAACATCCCTCCATCTAAACATTCGCAATTATAATATTAGTAAGAAGTAAGATTTTATGATTTAAATACCATCACATAAATTAAATCATGAACTAGATCTGCGTACGTCGATCAATTAGTTGAAGCTCTCTCTTCATGCTCTGTTAGGACAAAGCCGCTGACCGTATCTAAGCAATTTCATAGCTCGTCTGTTTGTGATAGACTCGGATTAAATTATACGTCACTATATATGTTTATTATTATTCGTATAACTATTCTTAGATATTCGTAAAATATATCTCAATTTTTTCAATCACAGTCACAACAGTAAGTAGAAAAGACGGATTGGGAAAGCTGACCCCACCACCTTGTGGGATGCAAGCTAGGGAGAGAGAGAGAGAGAGAGAGTCACCACAGTAAGCTTGAAATTCAAACAAAATTTAACCTTAATTTCTACGTAATATATTGTATTTTTTTTTATTTTAAGGTATTAGCAGGTTTTTGTTAATTTACTGATATCTCTTGTACCATTCCAAATAAACTTTACGACACTAGACGAATGCGGGGATTCAAACTCTCCACTGCATGTTCGGAAATCCGTACTCTTAACCATTAGGCTATTGGCGCTTCTAAGTACGGTCTTCTTTCTATGTAAGGAATAATAAGACATAATTTAACTTTTCAAACAACCATTCTCTCATTAAAAAGTTTGAAACACTTAGATGGACAATCAAATACAAACTCAACTAAATGATTTCTTGTTAAGCGGATAACTGGTTTTCCGGTTCAAGTTTCTTTAATAAGAAAAGTCATTTTGGTTAAATGGGCTGTAAAAGATATCGAATAACGATGTTCCGAGTACAATTTAATTATTATCTTAATTACGTCGTAATATTGTGCTTGGAAATTGAATTTCTTTAATTTTTATTGTAACCACACACCTGGTGAAGCCATCACCAGCACCACAAATGTGAAGTATCCTAAAAGTGTAAGGTATGTCTCTGAGTACATGTTATTTTTTTAATCCACTGCCACACTCATAAACATTTGTTTAACTTAAGGTGTAGATAAACGGCACCGTATACTTCAATTATTCTGGTGGATGCAAATGAGCCAATTGAAGTCCAAACCATCAATGACCTAATGGTTAAGGGTACCGATATCCGATCACGTGTTCGAGAGTTCGAATCCCACCATTCGAATATTGTCCTAAACCATATCCTAGCAAAAGCCTAGAGCTTATTTGGAATAATACAAGAAATATTAGTAAATTAAGAAAAATGTGCTAATATTTTTATTTTTAATAACAAAAAATAGAGAAAATCCAAAACCAGCACAGGGGCTGTTTAGGCTGTCCCTGCGTACCTTTAGCTAGTTTTTTTTTTATATAAACCTGTGCTGTGTGTATTTTTTTCTCTTATATCTGTGTGGTAAATTATTTATAACACGTTATTTTCTTATTACTTCAATAGTGATTTAAATTTCAAATGATATCTAACTGTAATCACAACGTTGTAACTTTAATAATAGTAAAGTCTTGTCAACGAAACAAAAGTAGGAGAGAGATTTTTTTAAAATTCCATGCACAATGCACTAACAGTCGGCGAGGCGACCCAGCCGGCTGGAATAAATGTTTTACCGTGACAATGGAACACGCGAGATATCAAATGAAACGTAGTGTTAGAAGAGACTGCCAACGAGAATTTATACGGAAATATTAAAGAATATTTTTTAAGTAAATTCATATTTTAAAGATGGTAAATGTAATTTTAAAACGAAGGTCTGATGTCATCAAGATTTCTTTTGTTGAGACAACACTTTTTACTAACATAGATCTGATATTTTAACTACATTTCGATATATACATATACTTGAATGATGTAGAGAAGAGAGTAGACAAATTACATTGGTACATGGCGGGATTCGAACCCAGGACCTGTAGATTACAAGTCAAGTGTAGAAACCCCTGAGCCACTGACGCTCTCTGAATTAGACATGAATAAAAGTCGTATATTAATAAATTAAATTAGAATGTCGGTGTTCATTGGTAAAATTTTAATTGTGCAATAAATATTGGTAATCATTTCAAAGGTTCATTAAAAGTATAATGAATTTTCTCCATTGTTTTGTATGATATTGTGCGTTTCTCATTAAGTCGATCGCAACAATCGCCGTTCTATTTCTCTCCCTCGACGTCAATATGAAACAATGAAAGGACATCGTCCCGTTTACGTCTAACAATACATTGAAGCTTATTCACAACGTTGGCAAGTTTTGTATAGTCTGACACAGTAATGGAAAATGAACTAATGTGGTTTGAAATCTACAACGATTGTCAGTTGACTTGGTAATAGGGTATATAACTACATATGATCCTCTTACGTATTTTTAACCATTAAAATTATAACAATGGTACTTTTAGGTGGTATTAACATGACCTACTACTTTGAATAAAAATCTAACACGTATACTACTCGTAGTAGCAGAAAGCACTATGTATATTAAAAAGTCATAAAAAGTTTTTTTTTATATTATTAGGTGGCAAACGAATTAGTGGCTACCTGAATTCGTCGAAATGACGAAGAGACTGCTGCCCCTAGACGTTCAAAATTGCATTTGCTCCTTTAATCGACGGAGGAGAAGACGCCCAGAAAATAGAATATTCGTCTTTCCTATGCGTTCCTATCCTCCTCCATTAAATGTACTTCCTCTCCCCATCAGTTCCGTATAATAAAAGGATGGAAAGGAAAAGAGGACTAAAATTAGGCCTTCGCAAACTGTAACTCTTGATAACATCTTTCTAAATAAAACACATTACTAGAAAAAGCTATTGAATAAGAATAAACTTACGACTAACTTTTTTCCATTTTCATTGCGTTATCAACTCATAACTACACGAGTTAGCATTTGCAGCATTGGTTGTGAACAATGCAATTGTACAGCTTTGGCTTTGATCGAGTTAGTTTATTAAAACTTTACAATATAACTTTTGTTGACACGAAGTTTGTCTTGCGGTAGAGGTCGCAAGTTAAGCGAACATGTTTTATCGATTTATTAACGACATTTTAAAATAGCTGTAGCCCATGACTCCGTCCGCGCGGAATTAAAAAAAAGTTAATTAGTAGCCTATGTGTTCTTCCCTGCTATATTGTCATGTAAACATTCGTATTTATAATATTAGTAAGATTAAGATAAATTGTTTTTTTATTAATTGCTTGATATATTTATTTTTTCTTATATATTAAAAAGGTTGAATAATTATTAATAATAAATATTGTGCGCCTGCATTTTTTTAATAATCGTAAAAAGGTTTTGTAAACTAATAATTGCTATTAAAAATATTAGTATTAAATACTGGCCGTTAGACATTTGTATTTTTATGATAAACGAGTAATATAAGCTTAGAGTTAAATAAAAAGAGGATTTTATAAAAGACAAGGCAACATCAAAACGTAGCTAATGATCCGTGAACTCCACTATTCAGGCTGAGTGGCCGGATGTGACGGCTTATGGGCCGGCAACAATCATATAAAACATACAATGAACTCCATTATCTTACATATGTAAGTAAATATGTATTAATATAAATGTAAAAATATTATATACTAAATGATATTTCTCCAATCGTATATAAACATTTTATCAAAATTCAACCACTAAAGTAGAAACAGAGTTTTGATAAATCAAATTCATTTTGGTTTAAAAATTGCTATTTTAGCTAAATAAATATTCTCATTTATAGCTTTAACTAGTTGTCGCCCGCGACTCCATCTGCACGGAATAAAAAAACTTATTTATTAGCTATCCATTCCTCTATTCCCAGTGGGTTCCATTTGTTTATTAATTTTTAAACTAACTACAAGTTTAGTAGATTTTAAGTTTAAGTTGCGTTACGAAAATATAGGATTTTTTGGCGTTCTTTGCTTACATAGGCTAAACTATAGGACCTACGTAAAAATGATGTACGAATGAAGTGTAGCTCTTTAAATTTGCTAAATAAAAGTCCGTGATAGCATATATCTATCTATTATAATTTTTTCACAATAACCTTTTTTATGAATTAAATCACTACATTATTATATGACTTATAACACGAGAAATAGTTAATTCAATGTAAAATGTTTAATACTAATATTATCGTAACGATAGCGGGTGACCTGCTTGTTTGCCACTTTCTACTATTAAACAAATATTATATTTTGAATTTGTTATTTCACACCTCCTGTGAAGAGTAGCGTGTCAAAAACTTCAAGTTATAAAAAGTAAAATATCACGAAATAATATACTTATAACATTTTACATTTGACGTCAAATAGACGAAAAATCTTGATATATAAAGTTATAGATTAAGCCACAGAGTTATTACATTCCAACTTTAATATAATCAGTATAATCAGTACCTCAAGTTTAACTTTATGAGTTATTCTTATTGCGTCATATAAAAAGTTCATCATTAAAGGAGTGACTAGGCCATAATCAACCACGCTGGCCCCGTGAGGATTGGTTGATTTCACACATATCTTTGAATTTCTCTCGCAGATATGTGCAGGTTGTGTTTTCCTTCACCGTAAGAACGTTGAATATATCTATATATGAAAATTGAAAAACAAATTGGTACATGATGGGATTCGAATCCAGTATTTGCAGATTACCAGTCAAATGTTTTAACCCCTGAGCAAACGACGCTGTTTATTAACTAAATTTAACTTATTACATGATATAAATGGTTACCACTTTTCATTTGTTTTCGTAGTGGGAGCCATTACTTACGATAAAAATCAAGCACTGTTTACTTAGATGCTCAAGTTAAACGCTCTAACAAGCCTAGTGGAGGTTAACACGCCAAGTTACCTTTTAAGTAAACAAAATGTGTATTTAAGAAATAAAATAAATTCTCATTTTGGAACTACAAACTCTTTGGAAGATTTTCTTACCTTTTTTGAAACAAAATTATTTAAAGTTTAAAATTTGGTTAGTACTCATTTGGGATGTTATTTCTAGTAATATTTAGCACTTAACTAGCTCCAGAGGGATAATTTTGATTCTCTTTTCTCTTAGCCTTTTTGATAAAGAATGGATGGGAAGGGGATCCCCTCTCTGTGTGTCTCCTTCTCCGTCGATCAAAGTAAGGCAACGCATTTAAAAATGCAGATATCCTTAGGCAGCCATCGTTTTGCTATTTCGGCGTATTCTGGTGATCGCCTATTCGTTTGCTAACTATTTAAAAATATGATGCTGTCCCTTTTATTCTTTTTAAAATAATAGAGATAAAAATATGTTTCTCTACTCGTATGCTGCGGTAGGTAGTAGTTGAAAATTCAATTATTTCTAAGCACATCGACTATAATATTTTATTATCTGTTCAGGTGTAAAGGTAATGGAAAACGTGACTTTTTTCTGACTTTGCTAAAAGAATTCGTGTTTCATAATCGCGATTTTCTCATGTAAAAGATTGAATCGTAGTAACTTTGATAAGGTGGTTTTGAACGCTTAAAAATATAACCTAAAGTCTTTATAAAATTGTAAACTAAAATTTGTAATGTTATTTAGATGTCTTGCTAATTTAATGTTAAGCTAAAATCTCGTTAATTAACCACATCATTAATTATATTAATTTCAGCTATATTTAGTTTGTTACTCAGCACTTATAAATTAAGAAAATATGGATTTGAAAGAAAATAATTAACGTAATATTATGCTAATACGTACTAGCAAGCTTTAGACATTATTAGTTAGAATCATTTGGTGCGAATGGCGCGCTTTCGTTACAAAATCAAGTGTCAGAATTATTAGTGAGGGGACATAAACATCGACATCTTAGTAAGGCTAGTGTTGCGCCAGTACACCGGCACAGTGTCCGATTTTTATCCTAACATAACATATTTCGACTTAAATAACATATAATAGGATGCATGGAAAGAGAATATATTTTCTTTATGTGCATCCTCTCCTCCGTCGATTAAATTTAGGCAACGCATATGCAATTGCGTATGTCTATGGACAACGGCCACTTCGCTATTTCAGTGGATTCAGGTGGCCGCTCGCTTATTTGCTACCTTATGATATAAAAAAAAATCTTCCTAACACAACATATATCGATATAAAAACATATATCCTAAGTTTCTAACAAATATATACCCTTCGCCTTTATTTACAAGAGCTTTTTATATGGGAAATAATAAAAAAGTGATGTATAAGTGTAAGCATATTAAGTAGACAATTATTATTTTCCTTTTATTCGAATATGCACCTGTCCATCCCGTAAAATTGGTCCAGTCGTTCCGGAGCTTACTCGAAATGAACGCGGACCCGCGGACAAACATACAATATATATTTTTTTCGTTATTAGCAACGCAAATACACCATTTGTACCATACGATATTACATACAGACATTCCAATTTTATTAATATGTGTAGCTAGGTATCCGATTAAAAGCCGTTAAAATCGTATTTAGTGTTGCGATTTTTTTTTTAACCTAAAATGAAACAATTTCACTTTATGTACAATATTACGAGTTTAATCACATTTGGGGGATACGTCTTGCAAAATTTTTTCGAGTAGAGAAAGGTTTTATGTGCGCTTATTGCTCAGAGAAGATTGAGTTGAAATGGAAGAACGCGAGCGTAATGCGAGGGTTTGATTAAATACGTATGTTACATTTGATGTGAATTTTTTGTTGTTTTTTTTTATTAATTGTTTATATATTTTCATGAAATAAAAAGCAAGAGATGTCTCACGTAAATTGCGATAACAGCACAAATTATGACATTTTTATACATACAAGCGTAAGCAGCTCTTCTGCAAGATGGGCCGATGACCTGGTCAAGGTTGCGGGAGCGTCCTGGATGCAGGTAGAACAATATCGGTCATCGTGGCGATCTTTGGAGGAGGCCTATGCCCAGCAGTGGACGACTCATGGCTGATAAGAAGAAGAATCTTACTAATATTATGATGGATGGATGTTTCTTTGACGGTATCTCCAGAACGACTGAACGGATCTCGTAGAAATTCGGCAAGGATGTAGCATATAGTCTGGAAGAACACATAGTCTACTTATTAAGATATTTTTTAATTCTTCGCGGGTGGAGTCGCGGTCGACAACCATATTTTATAAGAATCACGTATTATTCCTGTGTCTTTTTGAAAAATTAAACAAACATGTTGTATACAGTAAAAAACATTACATTTTCTCATAACAAAACTTTGTAATTAGACGGCGGATAAAGATCAACTTTTAGATCATCTCCCTTAATCAAAATATTCTGTTTAAAGTTTGAGATGACAATGTCGTCACCTCAAAACTTCGGGGACAAAAGTTTTAAAAGGTCTGTCTTTGAGGTTATATTAAATATGACCTGAAGTTTGTGACCTTGAGACATTAATGTTTCGTGAATAAGTCATTACAAAATCTAGACATTTTAATACTTTTCTTTATAACTAACAAAGTATGTTGTTTTTGTATTCAATAAAATAATCTCCTAATTTCTTATTTGAATTTCTGGGCTTTCGACAAAATGTAAAATTTACCGTTCTTTAGTAATACTTAAAAAAAAATCTGTCTCTTAGTGTAGCTACTCTGTGGTATACAGAGTAGCTACATTAAGAGAGAGATTTATATATATTAGTTTTTGCTTAATACACTTTTACCTAAAAGAGTTTTATACTTGACTTTACTGTTTCCTTCTATTCTTATTGAACAATCCAAGTTCATCCAAACGAAGGCTTCGTCAGTATGATTTGTTATTCAAAGGGTTACAGTATAGGACAGTTTGCTAACAATACTGATTTATTGACGAAACTATTTGAACTTTGAACTGAAACTAACCGTTACGACTGACAAAGGAATCAAACTTTCAAAACTTTATGTTATAAAAGTTTTTAAAGTTTACGTATACCATTGTGAAGGTTCTAGTAATGCTTATTTCATTCGGGAATAATGTTTTTTATACTTAAAATATTTGCACAGAATATGCAAACAAATCATACTAATATAAATGCGAATGTTCAAATGGGTGGATGGATGTTTGTTTGAAGGTATCGGGAACGGCTCAACAGATCTTGACGAAATTTGGCACAGATGTAGAACATAGCCAGGAAAAACACATAGGCTACTGATTTAGTTTTTTTTTAATCCTGCGCGGACGAATTCTGGGGCGACACCTAATTACCAATATATCTTTTGCCGACCATTGATTAAGTCTTCTTTCCTATTTAAGATAAAACCGCTTACTTAAATTTAATATTTAGTTGTCAAAATTAACATAAAATTAAAACATTTAGTTCAGGAACATACGCTATTGATATTATGTCGTTAAAAAGTTTAAAGTTTTCATTGCGTCGCGCTAATCCATAAAGTTTACCTCTTGGAAGTTTCCTCCGCTGTGAGTACGCACAAGTTGTAATCTTTACGACTTACGACACTCTGTAGGATTGGTGATGATATTAAAAAAAAACATTTTACAATATTCCTTTTGGTTAAAGACATATGTGACTTTTAACTTACACTGTTTACGCAAAACCTTTATTGTAATAAATACAATGAAATTAAAAAGAAAAAGTATAGAATTTATTTTATATAATAAGAATTGTACACGATTAAGTGGCCGCTTGAACTCGCATAAGGAAGCAACCGTTCCCCATAGACATCCATAATTGCACATGCATTGCCTACCTTTACTCAATCTAATTAAAAATATACAAAATTATTTTTGGATTATTTGAACATACATAATATGCGTATATGTTATTATGGTTATTACAGATTTACAATTGGAAAAATATGAATTGAATCAGAGTTTCAAAATTGGGGAATAGATTATACAGGCGTGAAGTGGAAGCAATTCCGCATTTCGTCTGACGATTCTGGAGGCCTAATTTTAGTTCTCTTTCCCTTCGCACCCTTTTACTTATTAGGAAAGCATGGGAAGAGAAATTATATTCTTTCTGTGCATCCTCTCCTGCGTCGATTAAAGGAAGGCAACGCATATGCAGTTGCGTATGACTATGGGCAGCAGTCACTTCGCTATTTCAGGGATTGCAGGTGGTCATTCGCTCGTTTGCCACCTTATGATAAACCCTAAAAAGGTTACAGGATATCCCAATCGAACCGACATATAACCGCAACTCTTCCGTCAGTCAGAAACAAATGAAGGCTTATAGTAAGTCAATCTTTGTCAAAGAAAGTTCATTATTATCTAACTATATGCAATTATCTGTCTCGGAGTAAAACGAAACGATTTCAATTAGTGTAGCAAAGCATCCAAGCTCGTTTCTCGCTCACGGCAGTTGGCTAAGCGCTAACTGAATATTTAATACCCGCTTATTTCCTTACAACGGATGGTATTTCTAATTTCTCTTAAATAAAATGCGCAAATGGGAACTAAACATAATAATAACTCGATTTTTTAATGTAAGTTATTATAAGTATGAATTTGACACCTCAATTTTATGTAGGTTTGTTTATTTTTTTATAAATCTTGACAATTTGTTTTTTATTTATAATCTTGATAGTCTATATAAATAAATTCGAATGTGTTATATATAAATAAACAGTGCCAATAAAATGTTGTTTATTGATCTTATATACATATTAATTATATATAAACATATTAAAGTTCATGTTAGAAATGATAATCCTATTTTTAGAATCTAATAAAACTCGTATTACGTAGTCTCGTGGCGTGATACCATTGCAATCGTTTTATTTATATCGCAGGATTAAAAAGATTGGTATAGAAATATAAAAAGACGGAAATTAATATTTATTTTATTTTAATTCCCATGTTCCTTTTTTATTAATGCGAGTCGAAAGCAAGCACCTGTTTACAGAAAAAAAAATGTCAAAATTCTTTTGAATATCACCAAATTAGATTACAATGAATTGAACAAATCGATGTAATAAGGGAGCGTCGGTGGCTCAGTGGTCAAGCACTTGACTTGCTATCTGCAGGTCCTGGGTTCGAATCCCGCCATGTACCAATGTGTTTTTCCATTTCCGATTTACATATGTACATTTATCCGACGTTCTTACGGTGAAGGAAAACATCGTGATGCTGCCTGCACATATCTGAGAAGAAATTCAAAAGATATGTGTGAAGTCAACCAACCCGCACTTGGCCAGCGTGGTTGACTATGGCCTAATCACCCTTAACTTAGGGTAGGCTCCGAGCCCCTCGGTGGGGACGTATAGTGAGCTGATGATGATGATGTAATAATTATAATTTTTGCTTCCTTAAATTTTTTCACAAATGTAACCTTACAATTTACAATTTGTAAGATTATATTTTTTAACATAGCATTTTCAATCGGAAACACTAAAGATTTGTAGTTAATTACTAAAATTGCAATAAACTATGAAAATAAAATGTAATAACTGAAAAATGCATCATCAGCTCACTATGTCCCCACTGAGGAGCTCGGAGCCGATCCTAAATTATAGGTGAGTAGGCCTTAGTGAACCACGCTGGTCCAGTACGGGTATGTTGACTTCACACATGTTTTTGAATTTGTTCTCAGATTAGTGCAGGTTGCATTACGATATTTTTCTTCACCGTAAGAACGTCAGATAAATGTACATATGTAAATCGAAAATCACATTGGAACATGGCGGGATTGGATCCTAGGACCTGCAGATTGCAAGACCCTTAATCCAGTGGGCCACCGACGTTCTCAACGTAATAATGATAATGATTTATTACAAAATAAAAAAAATCAAGAAGAGAAAGTCACTTAAATTTGATTGTATTTATGTTGCTGTAAAATCACGAGTCGCATTTCGAATAGACTGTAATGGATTACTTGCGATGTAAAATAAAACGAGCTCGCTTTCAAGAAAATTATTATGTCGTCTTGTTTTTTGACGATTGTGAAGTACACGTGTATTTATTATAATATCTTAATTCTAAATGTTTCCATTTGTCAAAGTGACTTGACTTGTAATCTGGAGGTCCTAGGTTCGAATCCTTTCATGTGTTTCTCGGTTTTCGATTTACATTTGTACGTATGTATGTCTGAGGTCAACCAACACTAAACCAGCGTGGTTGACTATGGCCTAGTCACCCCTAACTTAGGGTAAGCTCCGAGCACCTAAGTGGAGACGTTTATTTGGATTAATTCCAGGATGACAAAAACTTAGATTAGTCGGTTCAATGAAAAACCGTACTACGATGATTTCAATTTATTATAATAAATATTTATAGTTGAAATAAGACTTTAGTTAACTTAAACATATATCACCTTATGTAACCTTATTAAATAACAATAAAAATTAAGCTATAATTTAAACTTAAAGCTTAATAATTTTTCATAATTATAATTTTAATCATTTCATATAAATCCCTAGCTGGCTGCAGTTACAATGAGGATACAATTCAAAAGCGTGTTCCACCAAAAGCTTACAAAGTCCGCTTGAAAGATTTATGTGCTCGGAAACGGACCGCGCCGAAGAGTTTCAACAAAACTTTAAAATAAACTTTACAAAATTTAAAGACAAAGTTTGAGTAAATAAACATAAATAAATAATTACAGTACTCATGGCTATGTAAACATTTTAACCATTTATGTATATAAATTCGCTAGAACAAAGAAATGTTATTAAAATATTTTAATTTGTTTTATATATTATATTGTTTTGTGAGTTTCACAAGGGCGTTTTGCATCTTGCTGAGAGAACGCTCCTAGCTATTTTCGTAGTTTTCATCTAGTTAAAATTGCCTCTATTCTATAGATGTTATATGTAAAAGGAAGGTAGATGTTCTTAAATGTAATCTTTGTTCAAGAGTACTCGTCATCGTTGATAATTTTTAAGTTTTTCACCATATTCCACGTCCAATGTGGTCCACGTTACCCGAATTTACTCTAGTGGTAGTGAGTAACGGTTTGTTTTCCTGATGGAAATCCATTCGTTCGTCGACAGCTCGACAAGTGTCGTTTTGATTACTAACATGATTTGATTCTGTATAAGGGTAGCTCTGTCGAATACATGTGCAGAAATAAAATAAAGAGTGCTCTATTTACGCAAATAATACTACGAGTATCTAATGCCTTTGTAAGAAAAATGGATAACATTTTTTTTATTAAAATCTTGTCTTTAGTTTTCTCTACCTACATAGTCAAATAGGATAGTGTGTTATATTTATAACCAATCGCTGGCGACTCTTTCCGTGCAGAATTAAAAAAAAACATAATAAGTATGTACTCTTCCAGACTATGTACAACATCTTCCAAATTTCTTAAGATATCTTCAAGCAAACATTTATATAAACATTAGCATTTATTTTAGTAAGAATTAAGATATAATAAACAAAGGTTACGATATAATCTTAAAAGTAAAAAAAGCGCCCGGTACATTACAGAGCCACGTCGGTGAACATTATTAAAAAGTACAGATTGCGGAGTCCGTTTGCACAGCTTTCAGGAAACCACAGTTATTCTGATTTCAACCACTGAATCATACTACCCTGTAATTTACAGTTACAAGAATATTTTTCACTCTATTTGAATTTCAAAGCGATATGATTGCGATCTGGAAACTTCGCTCGAATAAGAAAGTGAAAATTGCAATTTTCTAAAACATTACACTTCAATAACCTAATAAAATATCCATAAGTTGTTCAAGTCAATACACAAAGGAATTTTTTACTGTAGGTTTCTGAAACCTGCGTTTAAAACATATTGTTATCTCTTTTTTTCGCAAAGATTATGACATTGATGACGATATACAGAGATTTTGGTCTCAGAAACCAACGGTTTATCTCTATATTCAATAAACAGTCTCATCGAGTCAGGCACCTCAAGCTTGTTCAAGCTGTAAATGCTTTCTCAAGACAAACAGTTTAACAGTGGTAGAGCCCAGTTTAACATTTTCGCACGAATTGGCCCGGCTCGCCCGGTGAAATACCACGACCACACAGAAGATAGGCGTGAAGTGGAAGCAATTCAGCTTTTCGTCTGATGAGTGTGCGTCCCGGAGGACTAATTTAGTCCTCTCTCCTTACCCATCCTTTTATTTATAAGGAAAGGATGAGAAGTGGAAGTGGACTTTCCGGATGATAGGATGCATGGAAAGGGAATATATTTTCTGTGCATCCTCTCCTCCGTCGATTTAAGGTAGGCAACGCATATGCAATTGCGTATGTCTATGGGTAACGGTCACTTCGCTATTTCAGCGATTTCAGGAGGCTGGTCGCTCATTTGCCACCTTATGATATAAAAAAAAACAGTGTCAATTCGGTGGCAAAAAATAAGTCTCACTCTATTAAAGTATTATTTTATTGTTAAAAACTCAAATGACACTGACACCAAAATGTATCTTTGTTACCTAAGTAGAAATCGACTTGAAAATTTATTTGTAAGTTGTTTACTGTTTACGCAAATGGACATCTGGCAATTATCAGCTGTGTGGGATTGATTGAGATTAAACTGCCAATCTCTTGGCATATCGAATGCCGTGCTATCGAGCGAAGTATAAGCTTGACGTATTTGAGTTAACACTTTCATATTAAAATTCTTCGATTGGATAAAACACACATATGTTGCTTAAGTACTTGTGATGGACTGACAACTGGATTTAGAGGACGTTCGATATAATTTTATTTATACAATGTTATCTACTATTTCAAAACCCATTAACTTATACGTATACATCGTAAGTCGGTGAGCGTCGGTGGCTTAGGGGTCAAGCACTTGACTTGCAATCTGCAGGTACCTGGTTCGAATCCCGCCATGTACCAATGTGTTTTCCGATTTACATATGTACATTTATCCGACGTTCTTACGGTGAAGGAAAATATCGTGATGCAACCTGCACATATCTGAGAAGAAATTCAAAGATATGTGTGAAGTCAACCAACCCGCACTTGGTCAGCGTGGTTGACTATGGCCTAATCACCCTTAACTTAGAGTAGGCTCCGAGCTCCTCGGTGGGGACGTATAGTGAGCTGATGATGATGATTATGATACATCGTTCGTAATTTTGTAATATACCGTAGGTTTCTGAGACCATAATGTCTGTATAAAGCATATGATCATTCCTTCTTTGAATAAACAGAGATAACATGTTTTAAACGGGGATTTTGGTTTTAGAAACCTACGAGTTGACAAATCTACTCAACCAGCAAAGAGATAATTAATAGGAATAATGGAAAACTTCATCTAAAATATTCTGACATATAGTTTCTAAAACAAGAGCGATTCCCACTGGCACGTGATATATTGCTCTTGAAATGGTAGATAAATTTTTCTACATAACCGTATTTCATTTTAAAAGGTTACTATTTCAAAACCATTTATGAACGCGTCTCGTATCTTCAGTCTTATTTCTGGCTATGTTATTTACAAAGACTAACTGCTATAATGCGAATAATTTAACGACACTTAGATTTACCCTTGGACTACATTTAGACACAGAGTTCGGACGTAAATCAACACTTAGGAACTCCTTAAGTAATTATATAATAAATCAAATACGTAATTTAAATAACAAAACTATGAAACCTATTTTAGTCATAAAATTACCTGTGAATTAGGAAATAAACGTTATGAAGAGAATAACAAGTGAAGTAATAAATCCTAGCAATTTAAAGATATAATTTACTTCTATTCCAAGCTGTATATGGCACGGAGTCTCAACTAGTTCTGATTACAGTACTTGTTCTGTGGCCAAACTTGCGGAATTTCAAGCGAAATTATTCTTTAAATTACTTCTATTTTCTTATATTATAGAAACAAATATAATCTTTATATATATAATTCTTCTGTGAGTGTGTATGTCACTGAATTTCTCTCAAACGACTGGACCGATTTTGATGATTTTTTTGTGTGTATTCAAGGGGATCTGGGAATGGTTTAGATTCACAATTTTGTCCGCTGGACAATGTTTTTTTAATTAATTTTTAATTTATTAGTAGTTGTTGATTTTGGAATGTTTTACATTGGATCCGACAGACGGCGCTACCATCGCAGTGTCAAATTGTCAGACAACGTCTGTCGGGTCCGCTAGTGTATTATATTATTTGTGTAGTAATTAATCTATATATATAAAAATCTATTGCTTTCCGTTAGTCTCGCTAAAACTCGAGAACGGCTGAACAGATTTATCTGCAGGGAAGGTTTAAAAGGTGAGAAAAATTCGAATAATTGCCGGGAACTAATTAAGTTTTTTTTTTTCATCCGACCCGTCCGGAGTCGCGGGCGACAGCTAGTCTTAGATATAATATATATAATAGAATACCTGTGTCCATAGTGTTAGTTACCGTACTCCTGCGTAGCGGCTTGATTGTTTTTTTTATGAAATTTTATATGCATATTCAGTAGGTCTGAGAATCGGCTACTATTTTTTAATCCCATGTGGACGGAGTCGCGGGCGATAGCTTGTATTTCACAAATACAAAGTAAAGATAGAACTTTAGCTAATACGAAAAATTACTATAAAATATCTTTCGTATGTTTGTGTACAAAATACATTTGTAATCAGTGGTATGAATTTAAAAATTTTACACATGGCTTATTTATGCACACTTCGCTAGATGAATAAAAACAATGATCATAAAATGTACTGCGGTATGCAAAATACCTTTGACTTTTAATTGACAGGACTTCTAAAGCTCGGGCATTCCCATATGTCGAACAAATAACCAACAATAATTTATAAATTTGCTTGCTTGTGTGCTTCTTTTGTGTGTGTATTCACTATGCTTTCATATAGACGTAAGTGTCACCACTCACGAAAAGTAGCTGAATTTATTTAGTAGCTCTTTGCTTAGTCCGTCTCTTTTTAGGCAAAGTAAAATACTATACTTTTAGACAAGATAGGGTGTTCACAGTCGTTCTAGTTTGGAACTTGTTTCGTAGCAAGTAAATCTTCTGGTCCGCAATCATGGCGCTTTGAAATTCAAATAGTGTCGAAATTTTCTTGCGAATACCAAGTTGTGTAGCGGAGATTCAATGAAGTGAAATCAGAGTAGCTTGCGAGGTAGACCTTCATTGTATCTCATATATATTGAACGTTAACATTTATAGCCAGAATCGTTTAAGATTTATTTAAGTAGTTCCTTAGTCGATTCAGGGTCTCTCTGAGTGCGCTTTTACTAGGTCTCAACTTATATTAGTTGAGAAATAGTAAAAGCGCACTCAGTTGATGTTACGCATAAAGATTTTGAAGTAACAATAATTTATTAAAATTGTTAATGTTTAATATCATATTTATTATCATAGTAGTATACGTTATTCTATTCTATTTATTTAAAAAAAGTCTTGTAATTCTACGAATAGTAATCCCCTGAAAGATTTAAATAGAGAAAAAAATATGGTTATGTTTGAAATGAATTTCAACATCTCTCAGACATTAAATGCTTTTCAAAAGTATTAACAAGAGTTAAGAGGTGTAATCTCTTTGCAAAGTGCTAATTTTACTTTCATATTTTAATTATAATTAAAAGTTTTTTTAGAATTTAATTAGTCTGATTATAAATAAAATTGAATATTTTTATATCTCATGTTTCATCATCAGCTCACTATACGTCCCCATCGAGGGGCTCGGAGCCTACCCTAAGGTAAGGGTGATTAGACCATAGTCAACCACGCTGGCCACGTGCGGGTTGGTGTACTTCACACATATCTTTGAATTTCTTTGTCATGTTTAATCAGTCATAAAATACTGGACAGATTTTTACGCCAATGATTGGGTATAAATATCTCTGACATGAATAAAAACGAAAGGAAAACACAATTGAAGGGAAATTTTTCCTTGTATTGAAGGACGAATTAAACAAACTCTACATATTAAACTGATATATAAACACGGCTAAACACTCACGTATATACGTCCGGTGGCGGCACCGACGTATATACGTGAGTGTTTAGCCGTGTTTATATATCAGTTTAATATAATGTCTCACGAAAGTTTGAATAATTTAATAAACTCTACATAACTTATAATTTTTATTGTTTAAATCGCGCAGAATTTCATCCAGACTATGTTCTATATCTATGCCAAATATCAGCAAGATATATGCAGCCGTTCTGGAGATACCTTCAAACAAACATCCATATATTCATCTTAACATTCGCATTTATAATATTAATAAGAAGTAAGATGTAGCTGTTTTCATGTTAAATTATAAAACACAAACAAGAATAGACTTTAGAGAAAAACACAACGTCAATAACAGGTGTCGGTCTTCAGAAAAGCATCGATCAAATTTTTTCACGAGTTACGTCTTCGTAAGTGAAGAATTACAAGTCTTTTTGTTGTATTTTCACAACAACACAACCTTTTTATAAGTTTCTTTCTATAGGAATTTTATCTTCGCACATATACAGTTAAGGAATTTAATTTGATATCCATTGGGTTGTTAGACCATTCGGTTCGATGGGAGAAAAATAATGCCATTGGACCATTGATTGACAGGCTAACTCTCCCAACTTATATTAGTGTTTAACAACGTTTTCTTTTAATAGTTTAGAGATGTACAAGTTCATCAAAGCGCACAATTTCTAATGAAAACGTAATAATCTTCATCTTACTATTATTATAAATGCGAATATTATAATGGATAGATGTTTGTTTGAAGGTACCTCCAGAACGGCTAAACGGATCTGAACATAGTCTGGAAGAACACATAGGCTACTAATTATGTTTTTTTATTCACGCGGATAGAGTCGCGGGCGAACACTAGAAAATGGTTATAAAAAAGATAGATGTTACTGTCATGACCTACTTATCTTTGAAAGTGTAAAAAGACGTTCAACTTTTAAAATTTCCAATCATTACGTACATTATCATCAAAACTTCCATCAATTTGACTTGACTGAAGAAAAGTTTAAAACTTCACGCCGCGCCGTCTTCCGCGTAATTAAATTGGCCCTCGTCTACGGTTTCACACCACATTTTTAATCTTTATTATAACTACTTAAAACTTCCTTAATATAAACTTTACTAGAAGTCTTGTAATATCAAGAAAAATAATAAATTATTTACTTGATTAACTCAAAAACTATAATACTAAACAGATTTCAAATGTTCTTTCATAGTTAAAAAAAGTCTACCAGTAAGGGACATAATTATGTTATTTAATTATAGCGATACAGGAAAATAATTAAAACTAAAAAAATATTGCAATTATAATCGTGGGTTTTAAAACCAAAATCTTTATTTAAAACAATTTTTTATCTCTGTTTTGTCAAAGACAAGAATGACTCGACAAGAATGGTTATATACTCTATACAGAGCTCTTAAACTCAGAAACCAACGAGAAGTGTTTAACTTATTTTAATAGATAATTTTAGGTCCAACGCCTATTTCCTAAATCCTAATAAAGTTAACATAAAATATCAAAAACTATATTAAGAAAGTATATTAAGTATTATCTGCAGACTCCCGTATCTGTATGCCTTTTATGCATTATCTATACAATTGATGTGTTTGTCGTGTTTATAAAGAACTGAAAGGATGTGTAGTTACTTGAAAAATGTGCAAAAACTCGCAGGTAACTGGTAGCCATTGTTAAAGGCGCATCTATCAAAGTTTTTCAGACGCCTTCGAACGCGGATGTTATAAATCTTTTGTATGCTATTTAGATAGAAGTAACAAAGCGGTAGAGCAAATATAATGTATAAAAATGTTTTAATAATATGAGAAAAGCCATGAGAAAATAACAGTCAGCTCACTATACGTCCCCACTGAAGGACTCGGACCCTATGATAAGGGTGACTAGGCCATAGTCAACTATGGTGGCCCAGTGCGGGTTAACTTCAAACATATCTTTGAATTTCTGCGCAGATATATATGCATCATGATGTTTTCCTTCATTGTAATAACGTCGGATAAATGTACACATGTAAATCGAAAATACATTGATACACGGCGGGGTTCGAACGCAGTACCTGCAGATTACAAGTCATGTACTTTTTACAGTGGTAGAGCCCGATTTAACATCTTCGCACGAATCGGTCCGGATCGCCTGTGTAATACTACGACCACATAGAAGACAGGCGTGAAGTAGGATAGGAAGTGGTAGTGGACTTTCCGGATGAGAGGATGCATGGGAAGGGAAGATATGTTCTTGCTGTGCATCCTCTCCTCCGTCGATTAAAGGTAGGCAACTCATATGCAATTGCGTATGTCTATGGGCAACGGTCACTTCGCTATTTCAGCGATTTCAAGTGGCCGCTCGCTCGTTTGCTACCTTATGATATAAAAAAAAAAAACTTTAACCCCTGAGCCACCGACGCTCATGTATTAAGTTATTCTAACAATTTGTGAATAAAAGAAAATACTCAATATTATAACAATTTACATTTAAATATTAATGTTAAGTACTTATTTTGGTTTAATGACTTTCAATATTATTATAAGATTAAAATATAAATAACAACCGTCTCCAATCTAATTAAACCGCGAGACTTTAGTGTTCTTAAATTTTATTTCAGTTTATAACCTAATAAATTGAAATACTTTAAGAATAAACGCGCAGAGAATTTGTTAATAAACTCTTTACGTAACTGTATTTATTCAATATAGATTTTGCTCAAGACTCCGTCCATCGGAATTAAAAAAACAAACCTAATTAATAGTCTGTGTGTTTTTCCAGATTATATTTTATTACACATATTTGCCAAATTTCAGCAACATCCATGCAACCGTTCTGGAGACACCTTCTAACAAACATCCATCCATCATTTTATTATTAGTCGGGTTAGCGACCAATCTTTTATTTCGAAAATAAATGAAACAAAGAAAAATGAGTGAACGTTATAAGGATCGCAATAACAATTAAAAAAAACCTGATTTATTCTTAAGATGGTTATTGATTAATTTGGTGAACCTTCTCATACAAAGAAATTAAATAATCTTCGGAACTTAAGGATCCAGAAATGGGTTCTGTTGTTTGTCACACATAAATAATACATCGTACCTAAACAAAAGCTGTCTTTATAAATTAAAATGATATGCAAAATATACGCTAAAGTAAACATGGAACGAGGGTTAATCGTCTCATCTACCTAATTATATTACCGCATGTCAACATTTCATGAGCTCGTAAGATAGACTTAATAAGAGTACGTCGAAATTTAACATACTTTGTCATTAATTTAGACACTCCAACTTACAGCATCTTATTTTATTTTTATTAAATACCATTTTAAATATTAAATTAAATAAATAAAAGACAAAAAATTTAAGCGACCACGGTATTTTATTTATAACAAACGAGCGAGAAAATCTGAATTCGCCGAAATAGCGAAGCGACCACAATTGCAAATTCATTGCCTTACTTTAATCGATGGTGGAGGAGACACAGAAAGAGATTTTTTCTCCTTCCTATCCTTCACCTTTACCTTCTTTTATACGGCCACTACATCGTCCCATCCTTCCCTTATAAGAAAAGAGTAGGAAGACAAAGTTCTATGTGGTCTATGCATGGGGTGAACCGGTCCGTCAGTGCAACAGATGTTATTTCTGGCGACTGTTAAGATTCTTCGGCAAAAAGAATTACGAATACATTGCTAATAGCATTGCATGCGTTAACATTGCGCAAGTAAACAGAACTTGTAAAATTTATCTATATATATCATATAAAAATCAATTGCTGTTCGTTATTCTCGCTAAAACTCGTGAACGTATAAACGGATTTATCTTATCTTGGTCTTGAAATGTTCTTGGAGATCTAGGGAAAGTTTAAAAATAATTGCCGGGAATCAAGTAAGTTTTTTTTTTCATTCCATGCGGACGGAGTCGCGGGCGACAACTATTTTTCAATAAAATTACCTTACATTTAAATTACCATACATTACTGATACGAGTAAGATCTGACTCGTATATTTAATGTTATTCTAAAAGCTTTTACTTTATCTGTTATAACGTAAATAATAATCACGAATTCAAATCTAAAGTCTTTTTACGTTCTTACGAATATCGAAGCTTAATTATTAGTATACTAGCAGACCCGACAGACGTTGTCCTGTCTACACGTCTTTAATTTGAAACTGACTGAAAAAAAATGACACTGCGATGGTAGCGCCGTCTGTCAGTTCCAATGTAAAACATTCCAAAATCAACAACTACTAATAAATTAAAAATTAATTAAAAAAACATTGTTCAGCGGACAAAATTGTGGATCTAAACCATTCCCAGATCCCCTTGAACACACACAAAAAATTTCATCAAAATCGGCCCACTCGTTTGAGAGAAGTTCAGTGACATACACACTCACAGAAGAATTATATATATAAAGATGTATCTTTTAAAAACTAAATATATAACATAATTAAAAAAAGGGTACAAAAAAACACGATATGATTTCTGTTTTGTCTAAAAATAGACGTAATTTTACTTACATAAATATTGGATCTGTAGCATTTCTAGGTAACTACGTTAATTATATATATTGAAGTACCAAAGTAATTTTTTAATTCGAACGTCGAAAAATTTGTCTAAAATAATATAGAGAATAACCAGAACCACTAGCTTGGAATTAACATATACTTTAAAATAAATTAATTTAGAAATATATGTCTGGAAATATAATCCAGATGCTGTGTCAACTGCTTCAAATATGGTACAGAATTACTGCGAAGAACAGAATTACTTTCCTTAGTGCTTCATCTGTTGTACGCGAGTTGAAAATTTGCGCTCACAACGAATTGAGCGTACATTCAGAAAATAGTGGAAATTGTGACGTCATTTTTGAAATTTAACAGCAATATTCCCCAATAACACAAAGATCTAGCAATTTAGAAAGAGCATTGCTTAAACAATTAGAACATACGTTAAATATGTTAGTAAGAAAATCCGAAAATGTGGCAGTGTCGATACACTGCCACATTTTCGGAGGCTAGGTTGGGTCGATACACAACTTAGCCTTACTAAAATATCGACGTTTTTGTCCCCTCACTATTCATTCTAACACTGGACATTGTAACGAAAGCACGTCATTCGCGCAAAAGAATTCTAATTAATAATGTCTTAAAAATAGAATAACTTTAAATATAAAGACACACTTTATATTACACTAGCTGTCACCGCGACATCGTCCGCGCGGAATTAAAAAAGTAATTAATAAGCCTATGTGTTCTTCCAGACTATGTTCTACATATATGCCAAATTTCATAGAGATCCGTTGAGCCGTTCTGGAGATACCTTCAAAGAAACATCCATCCATATATCCATCTAAACATTCGCATTTATAATATTAGTAAGATTTATAAACTGACTAGCTGTCGGCCGCGACATCGTCCGCGCCGACCTACTAAATATGCGTATAAAATTACGTAAAAGTCGGTTAAGCTGTTTCGGAGGAGAATGCACTAACATTGTGACACGATAATTTTATATATAATACTCTGATTTTATGTAAGAATTAAATAGAAATCGACTCCTAGTTATCCTTTCTAAAACTAAATAGTGTTTTAAAAAGCTTTCCATTTTTCGCTATGCTTAAAAGTTTCATTTGATAAAGTTGATTACTTGGCAAAGCTCGGCCATCACAACGTAACTTTTGATTAAAACCCAATGAAGCGACTAATTCAGCTTTTACTGCAACTCAGGATAAAATACTTACCTATATCAACTTTAACTTAAGTACTATACTAACTTAAGTAATATACAACATATAACTGTAAATGCTTCTATAAAATATTTCCCAGAAATAAAGGAATTAACATTTTTGTTAACTTGGTTGGATCATTTGATAATGAGTAATAAAGAACTTTAATAATGGAAAAATAGTATTTTTTATCAAGTTCTTAACCTAAAATATTTTGTTTTATTCGTGAATAATTTCCCTGAAAATGCGATAAATGCGTACTAGTAGAATATAAATTGACTGTTTTAGTAATTAATTAAAAAAAACCCGTTTAAAATATATTCTTATTCTGTTGTCGTATCTGTTCACTGGTCAAAAATAATAAGAGAGATGGCGATATGTTTTAAACCTGTTGGTCTCAGAAACTATCGGTAAGATCTACACTTGTATCGTTACATCTTCTAACCAGAAGAGTATCGTATTAAAATTGTAGCAAATTTTATAATTTTATTTTATTCAAAGCTCCGAGGCCGCAATCAACGCCGGTCGCGATTCAATTAAAACTTATCCATGACCGTTGCTATTTCATATTCCTGATAAAGTTATCGCCTTAGAAGTAAATCGTTTTGTTATATAATGCAAAATAAAATCTTACTAATATTATAAACACGAATGTTTGAATGGATAGATTGATGTTTGTTTCAAGGTATCTCCGAAACGTCTCAACGGATTTTGATGAAATTTTTGGCTATTTATATATTCTTTATGAGTTTTCTGTGAAGGCATGGCTATCGGAGTTTCGATTGACATTGTTTTCGATTGACGAATAGGATGGGGAAACATATACTCTTTCTGTGCATCCCCTCTTCTGTAAATTAAATCTAATCAACGCATCTAAAATTGTAGCTGTCTGTGGGCATTAGTTACGTCGCTTTTTTGGCGAATTCAAGTGGCCTCTTTCTTGTTAGCCACATTTACTTTAAACTTTTTCACGTTATGTTTTAAAATCTCCATCAAAACGGAATAATTTAACTCTCCCAAATGTTTTAGGTAAAGAACACTCTAACATCGAAACAAAGGGAAGTGAAAACTTCAAACTGAAACGTTTAGGAAATCCTTAATTACATGCCGAGGCAAACGTTCTTTTAAGCTTCCACATAACTGCTAAATACTCGAATACTTATATGTAATTAGTCTAATTATGGGGCATACGTTGGTTAAAACTTATTTTTTTATTTGCATGTTGGACTTTAATATGCCAAGTATTAAAGAACGGGATTGTTTTTAAATTTTATATGGAATGAATATTCACAAATAATATTTAGTTCAATATTTTGAGTTTTTAAGTGAGTATATAAATACTACAGTATCAGTATTAACAAAGTATTAATATTACTTTGTAATTAAGTATCAGTTATATAAAAATATTACTTTATACAGTATTAATCAATATTATTTATACTATATTTGTTTCATACATTAATTATAAATTTCCGAGTAAACTATTCCAGTTAACTTCGCGTGCAATTAAAAGTTAAGCTAAGCTACATTGCGAACAGACGAAATTTGTATCACATGTAGAGAACATTATATACTCTGGACGATTTATATTAAAAGTTTATAATTTACAAACAAACATGACACTCACTCATGACACACTTTGATGTAGATATACATATTCGTTATTTGAAAGAAAACATCATGATGACAACCTGTACACGTCTGAGAAGAAATTCAAAAGTGAAGTCAACCAACCAGCACTGAGCCAGCGTAGTTGGTTATGACCTAGTCACCCATAACTTAGGGTAGGCTATACTGGAGACGTATAGTGAGCTGATGATGATGATACATATTTTTCATTACAACTTACTAATAGCATAATTTTGTTTCTAAATCTCATTTCTAAATGAATAATGTGCACTAAACAATAACAGAGCGTCGGTGACTCGCGGGTCAAGCACTTGATTTGCAATCTGCAGGTCCTGAGTTCGAATCCCGCCATGTACCAATGTGTTTTATTCGATTTCCGATTTACATATGTACATTTATCCGACGTTCTTACGGTGAAGGAACACATCGTGATGCAACCTGCGCGTAGAGAGAATGTTTAGATGGATAGATGGATGTTTTTATGGTATCTCTGGAACGGTTGAATAGATACCGCTGAAATTTAGCGTAGATGTAGAACATAGTCTAAAAGAACACATAAGCCACTTTTTTATTTTAATTCCGCGCGGACGTAATCGTGAGCGACGTCTTTTAAATTAGAATAATGATTTATGTGTTTAAAATTTTATCGATTTTACTATAATACTTAATTAAAATCAAAATAAAAACGAATACAATGACTCCAAGTCTTTACGTAATAAAATACATATGGAAGGTTTTTTTTGTTCTTATGGTCATTACAGAAATGTAATGCTCTGGTAAATTTGGATGTTGTTAAATCTTAACACGTTGTGGCCGCAATTAACGTTTGCCAATCCCGAAATCAGGTAACAAGTCCGTGAACCGGTTAGTTAGATTTACGAGCATGTGTTAAATCACATAGTTACCCAATTCTATCATTCTTTTTGAAAAGAACAAAGAAGACTATATTTTTGTATTGAAACTGTGGAAGACCAAGGTTATGCTTTACCGTGACAACAGTTCACTATTAAAATAAATCAAGCACAACTACTTATAGATTGGAAACCAAAATGTTTGATTATTCATTCAAATTTCACAATTCGATGGTTCCCACGTATGAATACATAACTGCCGATTTAGCATTTTTCCTTATTCTCAAATTTTAAAAAAAAAATGTCGGTGTCGAAAAGTTATCGGTTAACAGACTTCTGAGCACAAATTAGCCATAAATTAGTATAAATCCCAATCAAATAATCGAATCAAGTTCGGTGACTAAAAAAAAATGATTTTTTTTACTTAGGACAGTTTACGTAATACCCATCATATTACGGCTTAGATCGTCATAAAGATTTCATAATAACTTGAACGAGTTTATATTAGAAATGTTTACTTAAGAACGCTCGCTTCGGGAACACGTACGGTTATTAAGTAGGTGTTAAGTTGACACGTTTGATGTTTACAAAACTTCTAATAGGAAGGAATAACTTAAGTTGTGTTTATAAGACTTTTTTTCTTCTTTTTAATTGAGGAATACGTCATTAATGTCGTTAAAATATTTATTAATGCTTTGTCAAATAATACAAATATATATCACTATTTTTTTTAATAGGAGAAGGGGGGCAAACGAGCAACGAATCGCCTAATATTATTTGATCCGACGCCCATGGACATCCGCAACGCCAGAGGAACCGCAGATGCCTTGCCGGCCTTAAAGGAAGGTGTACGGTCTTTTCTTGAAGGCCCCTAAGTCGTAACTGTAACTCACTATCTATCAATATGTTTTAAATACTTTAAATTTGAGACATATAATAAGAAGGATCAAGGAGGAAGGAAAGTTTCGTTGAAATATTTTTTTCAGGATTTTTTGTAATAAAATAAAATATGAATAAAGATACCAAATTATTAAGAACCGATCTTATTATTATCTCATTAAATTCTTAATGTTTTAAGAAATCCAAGTTTCTGTTCAGGGGAATGTTTCTGTTGTAATTTCTATTACCTACCAAAAGTCGATTTAGTTTAACGGACTGTAAAACCGATAACAAGGTAAATTGTTGCTACAACCTTAATTACTTAATATTAACTTTAAATCCATTAAAGATTTACAGAACATTACTTTGGCTTTAGGTTTACGACTAAAATGGATTATTCAATTCACCTGATTTTTTTTTTGTGGTTATAATTTAAAATGATTTAAATGCCTTATGAAAAACCAAAAAAAGAGTAATAAGTATATTTTATTAATGTAGTACGCAAGATTTCCTATAAGTTTTTCTTTACTAGCTGTCGCTCGCGATTCCGTCTGCGCGGAATTAAAAAAAATCTTTATAAGTAGCCTTCCAGATTATGTTGTACGTCACGAGAGTCATGCAGCCGTTTTGGAGATACCTTCAAACATCCATCCATCCATCTAAACATTCGCATTTATAACATTAGTAAAATAGAAGATAATTAAACCATATTAGTAAAATATGGTTTAATTATCGTCTATGTCTATAAATGACAAACCACATGATCTTTATTCAGAAAAACGGAGTAGTTTCCTAAGATTTTATTTTGCTATTGCGTGTGTTAATAACTCGTTTGATCTTTAGCGGCCTTTATTTATACAACTCATGATACGAGGATTTATTTTATTTTGTCCGGCTATTTGTTTTTCTTTTTTTGATTACGTCTTTTTGTTACTTTAGTACTTGTAGTGGATGTGATTGATACTTGTATGGGAAGTATCATTTCCGTTTTATGTTCTTAAATGTCAAGTAGCATATTATTATAGATGGCCAAGGATATATATATATATTCTTGCCTGGGTTAGAACCTGTTGACTATAAGTCAAAGTAAATTATCATAGCATAACTTATTTATTTTATTAGCAATACTTATAACTATTAGATTTTCCATGTCCATATAAGTTTTACATGATATCTGACATAACATGTATTATTTTTTTATTTATCAATAATTCTTTTACCATTCCAACTTAGTTTAAGTTTACGACAATAGTCAAGTGGCGGGATTCGAATCCCCAAGCTCGTGATCGGAAATCGCTTACATATAAAAAGTATGTACCTCTCTTATTGAAATAAAAATAGTATTTGTTAAATATTCAGAGCATAATGACACTTACATTATTTTCTAAATCGAAACAACAATATATCATACAAAATAAACTAAACAAAGAATCAATTCAGTGAGTATTTTTTAAGAAAATGTAATCCTCCATAAAACCCTACATTGCTTTAGTAGAATACATTACGACGTCTCAGTACTGTCCCCAAAAAAATCCAACACGTCCCTTCCTATTCAGTTTTGTTGGCACATGTTTATGTACGAAAGTGCTCTCATAAGGAAGTACCAGGGCACAGGGACGGAATCTACATATTTTATTATGTTCAAGTTGCTATAAAAATAGTTCACGCGTACTACATTGAATTGATTTGACTCCCTTTTTTACGAACATGATTTGAAACGCGTTAAGAATACTTAAGTTGTATACTTAAGTATTTTTATCAAACATTAAAAAAAGATAAATCATCACCATCAGTTCACTATACGTCCCCATTGAGAGGCTCGGGAACCTACCATAATTCAGGGGTGACTATGTCAGTCAACCACGCTGTCCCAGTGCGGGAAGGTTGACTTTACACATATCTTTTAATTTCTACTCAGATATGTGCAGTTTGCATGACGATGTTTTCCTTCACCGTAAAAACATTGCATAAATTCACATATGTAAATCGAAAAACACATTTATACATGGCGAGATTCAAACCCAGGACCTGCAGATTTCAAGTGCTTAACCCTTGAGCCACCAACGCACTGATTTTATACACGACGATTTGATATATAACAAATGCATTTCCATGTATCTGTAAATAGGTAGCGCTTTTAACGCGACACTTTTTTATCGAGCAGTGTTGCATCATGTGCGCTAACTTAACGGAACAAGAGTGATTTTCATTCAACGTTAAAGAAGCGTTCGTGAGAAACACGGTTTACTTTTATTTTTAAAATTTTTATACCTATTATTCGTTGCTATTAATTCCAATGATTGGAATTAACAAATGAGTGAATTGCGAGTAAATTTCCTTCGATATAGATTTAGATTAGTCATTAAACTCTATCCAAGTTGGCATTGGTATTGCGAAGACTTGTGCCGTTTCTGTAACTGCTTTGACAGCGTGTTGAAAGTAATAAAACTTTTGGATTTAACTTTCAGCTGTATGAAGTTTGTTTTACCGGAGGTGATGAACTTTGACTCGAGTTAAATAACTCATAAACATGTTTGATTTAGAAATTGATAAGAGGTAAATGTGTCTTCTATAAATAGATCCATCGAAATTATGAAGTTCGTATCTTATTTAAAAACTAGCTGTCACCCGTGACTCCGTCTGCGTTAAATTAAAAAAAAAATATTGGTAACAGCGTTATATTATGATTTTTTCAAATCGGACCATTAGTTCCTGAGATTAGCGCGTTTAAATAAACAAAATCAAAACATTTATAATCCACAGCTGTTGCCCGCGACTACGTCCGCGGGGACTTAAAAAAACTTAATTAGTAGCCTATATGTTCTTCCAGACTATGTTCTACATCTATGCCAAGTTTCAAGAAGATCCGTTGAGCCGTTCCGGGTATACCTTCAAACAAACATTCCATCAATGCATCCATCTAAATATTCGCTTTTACAATACTAATAAGGTTGAATTTAATTTCTTTATAGATCCATATGTCAAAGGAAAACATAATGTATTTTTCGATCATAATTTTTGAACTCTAGTACATACAAAGTAAATAAAATAATTAAAGGATGGATCGAATATATTTATTATGTTAAAATCCTTGTTTTAAGTTGTCCATTTTTATGTTGAAGGAGATACTGAAATATTAACAGCAAGGTAACTGTCAGTGGCAGGCAATGACCGCGGCATGCCATGAAATTGCCTGCCCTCTGCATACCGGTGGTTCGATACAACGTTCAAAGAGAAAATAAAACACAATTTTATTCTCATCTCTATAGAAAATTTAACATTTTATCCGCCATCTTTGAATTTACATTTTAAACTTTTATTTTCCCTGATATAATATTTTACTCCTTACTTATCTTGCTAATATTATAAATGGGGAAGTTTAGATAGATGTTTGCTAGAAGATATCTTGAGAATGGCTACACTGGTCTCGCTGAAATCCCTCTTTTTTAATCAGGCGTGGACGGACAGCTGTTTTTTTTTCTATTCTTTTAACTGCAAACGATCTAGTTCCTATATCTTGTGATGATAAATAATAAATAAACTCTACTACTATGTTGTAAATTGTAAGCTATATATTTTGCAGTGCTATAAAAATAACAATAGGAAAGGGTTTGATTGATCAAAGGAAGTATATTCATGACAAATTTAAGAAACATCTTTTAGGAAATCAATATGATATTTCACTATGAAGATATATCTAAAAACATGGTCGTCCCTTTCATTTGCTTTGAAAAAAATGAGAGATGACAATATGTTTTGTATAGACTTCGATAGTTGAAATTCATCATAAAACTTTAAAATTAAAGCTTAAAATATTTCAGTTTGTATAATTTATTTATAGAGAATTCTGTGAATTAATAAAATTCAGAGGCGTATTAAATTTACCTCAATCGCATGATCGGCTTATGTAAATTGCTATTTGAGATATCGCTACGAATTATTTACTCGTAATATTCTCAAATTAATATGTAACTGTACTAAACTTTTGATAACGAATTGATGACAATATAACATACTAGCTGTCGCCCGCGACTCCGTCCGCGTGGATATATAAAAAACTTAATTAGTGTAGCCCACCCATCTATCCATCCACATCACATCCATCTTAACATTCGCATTTATAATATTAGTAAATTAAATAAAAAGTAGCTCTTCAATAAATAGTATCCTATGTCCGTCCCCAGGCTCTAAGCTACCTCCTCACGAATTTTCAGCCATATCGGTAAAGGCGTTCTTGAGTAATAAATACTGTAACTAACACGACTTTCTTTTATTTATATAGATTATGCTTCCACGCATTTGGGACAGAAAACACTTAAAATAGTCCTTAATTTTAAAAATTAGTAAGTTAAGAAATTATAAAAATAATCATACTAATGTTATAAATGCGAATGGAATGATAAGTTGGATAGATGGATGGATATTAAAAGGTATCTCCAGAATGGCTGCTCGGATCTCCTTAAAATTTGACATAAATGTATATC
>NW_013530860.1:1190858-1210128 GCF_000836235.2 Papilio xuthus
AAACGTCAGACAAAGCGCGCGGCGAGATCAAAAAGAAATCTAATTCTCCTCAGCCCGGGCGGCGGATAAACGGTTTTATCAAGAGCCCGAAATAAGACCATGCCGAGTTAATTAAACTCACCGACCTTAACCCTTCATCTTTGTGGTTTTGTCAACTCGATGCGAAGACCCAAGTTTACCTTCTTTGGTTTGCAACACTGATAACAGGCCTCTACAGAAAAAAATGCCAGATAAAATAAATGACTACTAACTATAAGCCTATAATCTGTCTCCATTGATAATTTCTAATTGTAAACATCTATGCACGCGGACACTGCATATTTAAATAATTTTTAAAAGACATTTGACATATCGACGGAAATTCTTAAAAAATAATAAAAGTATCAAGTTTTTAAAGAAAGCAAGTTATCTTACCTTTCGTTTAATTAAGTTAGTATCTCCGAAGACTAACACATTAGTCTTAATTAAAAGTTTTAAGACGCCTTCAAAGTTGCCAAACTTGAACCCTTTTAAGTTAACAACGTAAACTCTTCAGAGGTTACATGACAAGTTTATTCTTAAGGAAATAAAGTGTTAAACTTTGCAATCCTCACTCGCACAAAATGTGTTCAGGGTTCAAAAGTAAACACAAAAACCAACATAAAAGAATTAAATGACAAACTAAAATTAAAAGATAACAAAAGATGCAAAGACGCTTTCTTTTTTAAAACATGATGAGACATGATGCAATAAGGCGGAAATGATGATGTTTCGACAGTGGTATAGTAATTTTCAGATATCTTGGTGGCTCTTATCTTCGCGCGAATCACTTCGCAGAACACAAGCATAGCCTAGCGGCATACCTTGAGCCGCTAAAATATTTGAAAAGAAAGAAAGAAGGATTTCATATAACAAATTACGTCCGAAAACGTTTTCGTCTCTCCATTGAAAACAAAGGAAGATTCATATATACTAATTAGAGTATTTTCCGAATATAGTCGAAATCTACGGAACGTTTATTAAATTAAAAATTCCGATAAAAGTATCGAGTATTCAGTGAATTGGATATAGTAAAAAATCCGGAATTAAACGGCGAGTGCAACTAGAGAATTTACTGTTTCGAAAACTTGATTGCTGGAAGATTCTTAGTTTTATATTGTACCGAAAGCCGATTCGAAAACAATAGACAATTGGAACAGTTATTTTTTTTTATCAATTATTGAGGTTATATTTTGAGTTTATTGCCTAAATAATAGTTGATATAATAGTTAGTATTCAACTTGCGGCAACCCTGAGGGTGCAGAGTGAGTTATTTTTGAGTATTAATTGTTAATTTCTAATCTATGATGAAGCGGTAGGTATTCTTACTAATATTATAAATGCGAATGTTTAGATCGATGGATGTTTGTTTGAAGGGATCTCCAGAAGGACTGAACGGATCTTGATGAAATTTGGCATACGTTTAGAACATAGTCTGGAAGAACACATAGGCTACTTATTATATTTTCTAAAACCGCGCGGACGTAGTCACGGGCGACAGTTTGATACAAATACGGTACAAGATACAATTCTTTCAGTGCATCCTCTCCTCCGTTGATTAAAGGTAGGCAACGCATATACAATTGCGTATGTCTATGGGCAACGGTCACTTCGCTATTGCAGTGGTTTCAGGTGGCCGCTCGCTCGTTTGTCACCTTATAATAAAAAAAAAGTAAAGCTAGAGGTTAGTAATAAGAATAAGGAAAATATTAGCGGATTTCTTTCCTTATTATAATTAAATATATCTTTAATTTTAAAATTAAATTATTGAAAAATAATAAAACATTACATAAAACTGTTGGCATTTATTACTATGTGTTTAAGAATCGGATACATCAACTATCGTGGTCCAAATTAACTTTCATGATACTTGTTATTCCAAATAAGTCTAAAGAGAGTAGTTACATTAAGAAAATTACTGCGAATAAATAAGAAACACGTCAGCAATCTACTTTGTGTAGACAGAGTCAATTATCATAGGGTTTTAAAAATAGAGAAAAAAAAACAAAATCTGACTAAATTCGTTATCAAAAAAGGAGGCTTAAAGAATCTTTTCTAAAATTTAAACTTTGCCTGAAAAGATATTTTCTTTAAAAGTTCTATATTCATATTTCATACATTAACATCGCGCAAAAAAAAATAGAAAATAATTTTTGATATTAGCAAATTTTGAGTGGCATCATAAATCATACGTACGCGAAATAAGCGAGAAATTTCTATGACGTAATCGTATTATAATATTGATGGAGTCTCAAGAGATAGCGCGATCTCTCTTGCATGATTGCTTCCGAGTTATAAAAACTGACGCGGTGTCGATATCTAAAATATTGAATAGCTTGATCTATTATTAAGTAGGTACATTTAATTCCCTATAGATACTAGAAGAGTTCTCTTCTTCTAATGCACGTATATACAGTCGAAGACATTAATTGCCTACCCAATTGGTTAAGTAAATTAACGCTCAGAATATCATTAGGTAACTATATCAGAGTAAAATGCAAACGTGCGTTTATAGCTCTTTTGGTTTTCTACAAGTGTGCTGTCAAAGAATAAAATTCCATACCCACTTAAGTTCGAATGTTATTCATCAAACTGTCACCAAAAGAGCATTACTATTCTTTAATATGTAAGTTGGTTATCAAAATTATTGATGTTCGTTTTGTCCTTGAGAAATATTGTGCCTCGTACGAATATCTGTGATAAGCGTCATGGTAATGTGACAAAATGTATTAAAACCTGCTTATTGGGCGTTAAGTATAGTAACTTTGATATATTTAATGATGACGGTACAATGGTGATTGTCGCAAATATTCATGCTAAAACCACAGAAGGAAGTTGCCAATATTTAGCGTAGTAAATACTCTAAACTTTTGTATTAACATCATGTTTGAAGAAAAACATGTTTTGTGAAAATTGAAGTCTTAGCTAAGCCTTTTGCGGTCAAGTGGCTCAGCCTTTTCAATCGATGCAATCGGCTTACAATCTCGCTTCGTTGCAATCTCGTGACATTGTTTATTAATGAACTAAATGTCGAACACATAGCTAAGTTCTATTCACTTTTTATTACGAAAAAAATAACTGTCGCCTGAGACTCCGTTCGCACAGAATTAAAAAAAAACTTAATTTGTAACCTATGTTTTCTTCCAGGCTTTCTTCTATATCTATACTAAATTTCAGCAAGATCCATGCATCCGTTCTGGAGATATCTTCCAACAAACATCCATTCATCCAAACCAGTAGAGTTCGTAGTACTACGTAGTACGAACTTTACTATTTTACAATTATTATAAATGCGAATGAAACAAACACCAAATAATCGAGTTTCAGTGACATATAACTTTGACTGGAAACAAATAAAAGTAAGAGACGCGGAAAATTCTATTTATTTGTATTTGTTTCAAGAAAATCAACTACTTTCATTGAAAGACGTACTTTCATTTAAGACAAAATACAGATTTGTGTCAGTACGAATAAGTAGAAAAAGTTTAAAGCTGAAGTGATATGGTTAGGATAATTTAAAACTTCCTTTAAGATATTTCATGACAGTTGCTTCTTGATAGAGATAGCTTAGTGAAGACTTTGAGACATTAGAATGAAGAAAATAACGCATGAAGGAATGTCCATATCAACCAGTGATGATGGGTGGTTATGTCGGTCCGATCGGCCCATCGAAAATTGTTTACCATTCGGCCGGTCGAGTATAACATCATATTACGTTAAAACACATAACAACATATTCAGACTTTTATAAATCATATTTGACTTTTTTTTTTAATTTAAAACACTAAATTTGACGCAGACAAGTTCCACTTTCAGTTATAAAATCGAAATAAAGTTGATAATATATTAAATATATTCACAAATGTATAAGGATTTTTTTCATTAGCTTTAATCTAGAAATTTAAGTTCGGCCGTTGGGCAAGGTGTCGTATTACGGCTGTACAATTCATTAGGGTCCTGCGTAGCGCACAATGGCCTTATGTATAATTTATAAGCAGGAACGTTACCTTTTAGGCACGAAGTGAATAAAATAATAGTGTACTAAATTGAAGTACGTTTTTTGTATAATTAATTCTTATTAGTATGAAGATCCCTTCCCAGAAATCATTACTTACAAATAAAATAGGTAGTTGTTACTTAAAATATATTTGTACTGAATCGCAATTGTTAGTCTCGGCGTAGAGACGCCGTAGCAAAGCTATGCTGTAGTGCGGCTACGCCGTAGCACATCTACGGCGTAGCAAACATTGCATCCAGAAATGTAATTAAAATTGAACTTATGTTGATTTTAATTCCTATATGTCTAGGGTATTTCGGATATTATTGATTATTTTAAACAATTGTAAAATTTAATGTTATATGTGATGTTTTTCATACAATGCAATCGATTTTTTACACGAGATATGTAAACATCGATTCTTTATCAATACATTTTCATCGAGATTGTGTCCGAGAAATGAAGTTTATTGAGGGAAGTGTACCAGTTTGTTCTTCGGATGCAATTTCCGTGACCTTTCTTTTATGTCAGTTTTGATTCAACGTCGCCCTAGATAAAGTCTTGCAGCGGCTTCTTTAAAAAACTTCTGATTAATAAATTTTGCTTACTCTCATATTTATATTCGTTTTATTTTAGAAATAATATTGTAAGAAAATTTATAATAAAATAAATGAAATTAACATTAAAAAAATAAAGATTTTTTTTTGTGGCAGTGAATTTAAAATTGTAACAATAAATTACGTCGGAACCACATATAATTTAAATATGCATACACAACATCAGCGTTTTTTTAAACTGAACACGGGGCAGTCCATGATTATAATTAATATGCAAATGCGACTCACAACCCACCGACCTCTTAAACATTAAAATAATGAGAATTTGCTCTAGTGGCCAATATGGAAACTAAATTATTATAAAAACCTTCATACATAGCTTTATGCCCATGACATAAAAAACAAATGATTAAATTGTCAAGTTTAATATAGAAGGTAATTATAATTAACTAGCTGTCCCACGCAACTCCGTCCGCGCGGATATATAATCCATCCATCAGTGCACATCACATCCATCTTAACATTCGCATTTATAACATTAGCAAGTTAAATAAAAAGCTGCTCTTCAAGGCATAAATTCGAAAAAAATGAATAAATAGTATCATATGCCCGTCTCCTGGCTCTAAACTACCTCCACACCAATTTTCAGTCATATCGGCAAACCCGTTCTTGAGTTATAAATAGTGCAACTAACACGACTTTCTTTTATATAGATGGAAAGTATAAAATCTTATTTCGATTGTTTAACTATTAACCAATTATTTACTTAACATAATTATCAACACAACTTTCAAAATATTGTTTTCTTACAACAACGTAATATTAACAACATATTTAAGAAACGGAAACGATGGAAATTTAACTTAAAACATATTGTTATTGTTGTTTTGTCAAAGAGAGAGAAGACGATATGATTTATAGAGATTTTGGTGTCGGAAACCCACATTAAGAGAGATAAAATTTTAATAAAATTTCAAGCATGTAGAAACAAATCGCATATAGTATTTAAAGAATTATCGAAATCAAACAACAATTTATTCGTGTATTCAAGTAACAAGTGAAATCAAACATGCTTCGAATCGCAAACTTTCTGTTATTGAATCACTGGCTATGAAAGCTTAATTAACTTTCATAACGGAATTTTCGGGTATGGTACAAGTTATAAACTTTATGTGAGTTCAGAAATATAACAATGATGTGTTTGGTAGCCTTACGTTGTCTACTGTTTGTGAATACTCAATAAGTAATTAACTACAAAATCAAATAGAAAAACTAAAAAAGATAACAAGCAACAAGAGTTGATTTTCTTAAAAAAGTATATTAATTTGTTTTAATAAATCAAAAGCGTAACTGAAAACATATTAATAAAAGTTCGTTATTCGCAAAAGTTTATGTCTTATCTCAAAATATAAAATTTCTTTATTTGTTACTTAATATTTAAGCCAAATTTAAGTAACATATAAGTTACAAGCCATATTCTGTTTAATCAATGGATTTATAATTTTAACCCTAAGATTAATAGTAAAACCCTAGTTTGCTTTTCATATATTTTTATGATTACAAATTAAAATTCCGATGGAAATTCATAACAATATTACACGTGTTTTGAACGAAAAGTGTATAATAAAAAAATCTTTTGTTTTATACGTTGACATATCGAGCCGTGAACCTTTCGAAGAAAATGTATGAACGCAATAAATAATAACGCCCCTGTTGTCCTTTCCCTTTTTAATATTGGTCAGCTTTATAGAATTCCAATCGTAAATATTCCGATAGGGTCGTGCGTTAGACGTACACAATAATATGAATTTGAGGTCCAATAACTTAAAGCTTAAGTTATAGTCATATTACACTTCTTATGTCATGTATTTTTTAATATTTTCTCTAAATTTCTAATAACTAATTAGAGTCGCATCGATTCCAAGTTAGCCTAGGCCTCTGACAAGTGTCTCCTTTGTCGGTCTCGCGTCATTTTGGCCCAGTCTAAAATCTATGAAAGTCTGGGAATCTAAATTTCATCCTGCCTGTGATACCTCGGACAGCCAAATGATAAAAAATTATAGCACATTCATAGTCATATTTAGTGAGTTCTATACACTAATTAAGTTACTATTTTTGTAATAAATATTAGTTGCTTTTTCTTAATTTACTTATATTTATTAGAATAAATATTATTAGAATAAGACCATTCCAATTAAGCTCTAATTTTGGTAGGATATGGTTTAGAACAGTCGAATGGTTGGGTTCGAACTTTCGACCACGTGATCTTAAATCCATACCTTTAACCATTAGGCTATTTGCGCTTCAAAAGTTGTAACAAAGTATTAATTAATATGAAATAACTTGATAAACATGGAAACTTCGCGTTTGTTAAACGATAAAAGTTTATCTTTCGTAATATACGTAAGCTTTACATATTAACTGTAGTAAAAGTTAAATTAAGGTAAAAATGATCTTATCACATTAAAATGAATCTTTAAAAGCTTTCCCAAGTTTTGTAATATCCAAAAATATTTATGGGCATTTTTATTTAGTACTAAACATAACGACTATTGACTATTATACGAAATGCTTTTATTCGTCGCAATTTCCTTAATGCTTATAATAATTACTTTATAGCGATGGCGAAGACAGCTTTATTATGCTGATATCTTTCTTGTGAATTGTATTACACATATATATATATATATATATATCTTACTTCTTACTAATATTATATATGCGAATGTTTAGATGGATGTTCGTTTGAAGGTATCTCCAGAACGGCTTAACGGATCGCTATCAAATTTGGTATACATATAGAACATAGCCTAGAAGAACACATAGGCTACCAAATATGTTTTTTTAATTCCGCGCGGACGGAATCGCGGGTGACAGTTAGTTATGCATTAACGTTATTATTCACTCCTTTCTTCGTTGTGACATTATATCACAAAAGTAACTTTTTGACTAAATTAATCTTATGATATGTCAAAATAGCGTAATTAAGTTAATAATGTTAGTTCTCCCTTTCATTCGCCTTGATAAAATAGAGATAGCATATGTTTTTGTGCAGACTAAAGTGTGTTAAGAAAAAATTAGGCGTACTTGAAAATAGTAGTTACCTTTAATAACATATTTCAAGACAAGGAGTAGAATGTTCTTGATTAACTTATAATGAAAATTTAATATACAAATTAAGATTTCAAGTAGCACTGGTTATAAACGAAGATTAATTTTCAAGTACAATACATTCACTCTACAAATTCTTGTACAAATTGATTTGATTAAATTTTACAAGGACACTTAGTTAATTATAAAAAAAAATATATGAAAAAAAAATTTTTTTCCATATATTTTTTTATATATTAATAGCTGTCGCTTGCGATTTTGTCCGCGTAGAAGGAGAAAAACTTAATTAGTAGCCTATGTGATCTTCCAGACTATATTCTACGTCCATGCCAAATTTCAGCAAGATCCATGCAGCTGTTCTGTAGATACTTTCAAACAAACAAACATCCATCCATCCAAATATTCGCATTTATAATATTAGTAAGAGGTAAGATAAATATTTGAAATCTAATATAGTTTTTCTTCATAGCACATTTTGATAAATTAAGTAAATAAACAAATCTGCTGCTGAATTAAAAGTCAACGCGTTTGCGGTTCCTCTGTTCTTACAAATATGGGCGTCGGATGAATTTTTATCAGACGATTCGTTGCTCGTTTGCACCTTCTTCTACAGAAAAAGAAAAATGTTTATTATCAACGCTTTCAAACTGAATTTATATATGTATGTTGTTCTCGGTTACGTAAATATAGTCATAAAACGCGAGTATCTTATTTATTCTAAATCAAGAAGAATTTAGAAGTGGCTTGCATTGATTCAGAGGATTTATTAGGTTGGAAACATGATAAGTAAGCAGCACTTCGGAAATGGAGCATATTTACACCGACGCGATGCACGTGTTAAAGTCGACGTTGCATTGTTTCAATTTTTTACTTAACTTTAGAATTTATTACTTATTAAGCATCTTTTGCATAATGGAGCGTCGGTTGCTCAGTGATCAAGCACTTGACTTGCAATCTGCAGATCCTGGGTTCGAATCCCGCCATGTACCAATGTGTATTTCGAATTCCGATTTACATATGTACATTTATCCGACGTTCTTACGGTGAAGGAAAACATCGTGATGCAACCTGCACATATCTGAGAAGAAATTCAAAAGATATGTGTGAAGTCAACCAACCCGCACTTGGCCAGCGTGGTTGACTATGGCCAAGTCACCCTTAACTTGGGGTGGGCTCCGGGCCCTTCGGTGGGGACGTGTAGTGGGCTGATGAAGCATCTTCTCCTTTCTTATTACCAATGTATGAAATTTGCTGCTTATTGAAGTAGGAAACACTTTAACTTCACGTTATTAGATTTTTAAGAAATTCTTTTTAGTACGATCCTTAATACTAATATTAGAACGGCTAAAAGGATCTCACTGCAATTTGGCACACATGTAGAACATAGTCTGGATGAATTCAGACCACTTATTAAGTTTTTTTTTAATAAAGCGTAAAAGATGTCGTGGATGAAAGCTAGTTAAAGTTATTTCATGTTATGAAATTTTACAGAGAAACTACAAAGTTGAAGTAACTCATTTAGTTTCTTTTGATCTAAACTAGAAGAAAAACAAAACTTATTCAAAAGACTAACACTATCTAATACATCTTATAATCGATTCCGCATTTGCCATTTCGTGACGTCACGCGATACCGCTTTCGTCGCGATCCCAAAGAACGTCGGGAACTATAAACGGAACCCGAAAACGTTTAACCGAATCGTATGTTTCGTGTCCATTAAAATAGCTAACGTGTTTACTTCGAATATTGTTTTATTTCGAATTTTTTCAATGTGTATTTAAATCGATCTATTTGAGGAGTTTTTTGAGTCATTCGCTCCGGTTCATATTCTTCCATGTACCTAGAAATATTCTATGTTTAAAATATAAGTTTCGAAAATTACCAACACTAGGTGTCACTCGCGACTCCGTCCGCGTAGGATTATAAAAAACTTAATTAATATGTGTTCTTCCAGGATTTGCTCTGCCAAATTTGATTGAAATCCGTCAAGTCGTTTTAAAGCTATCTAAAAAACATCTATCCATCTAAACATTCGTCATCATCAACCTGCCCTTATCCCTATCGAGGGTTGGCACAGTGTGTACCCTGTAATACATACTGTAAAATGTTTTGGCTTTAAATGTTTTTACTGGCCGGCCGCCATCTAAACATTCGTATTTATAATATTAGTAAGTTGTCACTCCATCTAAGCTATTGAGCTAGAGTACGATACTAACCTAGCGGGATTTGAAAGTACCACCTCGTGAAAGTCCAAAAATTTTCCGTCATATAGATTCGATATCACACAAGTAAATACTGCAAAGTAATTATGTCCGCCGTTGCCGTCACCTAATATCTGTGACGTCACGTAATCAACTTTATACTTTAAATAATTAAATCTATTTTTAATTAGTAATTTATATAATAATATATAATAGTTATGTACCAAATTGATATTTTCCCGTTGAATGTTCATTTGCCCTTCATTTACATTCCTGATACTGTAATAATTACTCATATTCACAATGGATTTCTGTTCAATGAAATTAATTGCATTTCACTGTCAGAGGTGGCGTATTTGTAGTTAATTAACTCTCTTAGTAAAATTATATTAGACTCTAGTAAGTTATGTATAGGATTATTACTTAATTACATTGCTGTACTTGTTGAGATAGATTTTAGATCCTAACAATTTCAAGCCCATAGCATTTTTGTTACAGACGGAAATCTGGTATCAAGTACACTTTTAAGCATCCAAAATTAATTGGTATAAAAATCTTACTAATATTCTGAATGTAAGTATTTAGTTGGATGGATGGATGTTTGTTTGAAGGTATCTCCGGAATGGCTTAACGGATTTTGAAATTTGGCACATTTGGAATATAGTCTGGATGAACACATTGTCTATTTATTAAGTTTATTTTAATTCCGTGCAAACGGAGTCGCGGGCGAGCGCTAGTTATTATATATTTAAATAATAAATATGTTACTTTTCCCTTATCCAAAACGTTTAATTATAATTCATTAGGAGAAAAAGAAATATTATTGCGCCTTAGCTAATCGCTAACTTGGTCGTCTAAAGTTCGTGCGAAGTTGGTTCAAATGCCCCAAACTTTGAGATTGGCGATCTAATTCCAAACTTTTTCTTTGATGTTAAGTAAAGCGTGTAAAAAAATTCGTAATTATTGTAACATAAAAACATGATGATATGTTTAAAATGTTTCTTAACTTAGCTATTAATTAAGTTTACAAAAAAAACGAAAATCTAAAGACTTGGCTTAGCTATTTAAAATGGATTTCCTAGATTCCTAGGATTATTTATACATTTCTATTTTTTTTTTACTCTAAAATAATATAAACGTTAAATTAATATTTTTTACTAAAAAATTCAGGCAAGTCACATCCTTATAGTGTTAGTACTAAAACATTCCTATGTAATCGATCGTTCTTAAGTGCTACATAGATCGAGAGAGAGCGTCGATAGCTTAGTCGTTTCAGCACTTGACTTGTAATCTGCAGGTCCTGGGTTCAAATCCCGTCATGTACCAATGTGTTTTTCGATTTACGTATGTACATTTATCCGACGTTCTTACGGGTAAGGAAAACATCGTTATGCAACCTGCACATATCTGAGAAGAAATTCAAAGATATGTGTGAAATCAACCACGCCCCACTTGGCCACCGTGGTTGACTATGGCCTAATCACTCTTAACTTAGGGTAGGCTCCGAGCCCCTCGGTGGGTACGTATAGTAAGCTGATGATGATGATGATGATGAAGTGCTACAAATGAGAATTATAGACACTTCAAATTATAGACTTTAATAAACCCTTGTTATTAACGAAGTATCGATTTCAATACCACAAACATTTCATATCTGAATGTAATCTATAACAGGTCTTCAACAATATGGGATTACAGTCATAATTGTGACAAGGTATGTAGGCATTATGAAATTAGATAATTGATCCGCTACGCTACAGTGGTTTCACCTATCCCATTAAATGTGTATTTCACTGTAGTGTCATTAATTGTTAAAGCTTTTAGACATTATTATTTAGAATCCTTTTGAGTGAATGGCGCGCTTTTGTTACTAAGTCCAGTGTCAGAATTATTAGTGAGGGGACATAAACGTCGACATTTTAGTAAGGCTAGTGCTACGCCAGTACACCGGCACAGTGTCGGATTTTCTTCCTAACAAAACTAATTTAGTTTGACGTTAAATATAAAGTCAATAAACTACATTAATACTTTTTTACATCAAAAGATGGCAAAGAAGCAAACGGCCATTTGAATTCGCCAGAATAGCGAAGTAACCGTTGCCTAAGATATCTGCATTTCCAGATTCTTTGACTATCTTAAATCAACAGAGGAGGGGAATATGGAAAGAGAATAGTTCTCATTTCTGTGCCTCCTTATAAAAAAGATGAGAAGGGAAAGAGGACTAAAATTAGGCCTATGGCTAACTTACTGCTTATGATTTTAACATCATCTTTGTCGAAGCTAATGCTTTAATTGTAATTCAACAACTAACACGGCCCACGGTAACCAAGAGGTAGATAGGTAAATATTACAAACTTCCATTTGACGAGGTTCTGGAGCACGCACTCCTCTTCCACATTAATACGAGTACATCTAATTTTAATTCAATAAACACTACAGTTGAGTTTACTAAAATAGCTACGTATCGGAGTTCTACTAAATGTCGCTTGTCTACGTTGTTTAAATGCGGAGTCACGAACTTGATTCAAGATAATTGGCAATGGCCCGTTATGAGATCTGCGTTTGAACCCTTGGTGTTTATAAATATTGTAATTATTACTACGTAGATACGAACCATTATATGTACTACATAATGTTACCTTTAAAATGTGTTATTTAATGTCATATTTATCTTTACTGTATTTGTTGAAAAAAGTAAAAAATATCTTACTAATATTACTAATGCGAATGTTTGGATGGATACATTTTTGTTTGAAGTTATCTCCAGAACTGTTACATGGATCTCACTGAAATTGAAATTTGGCATAGACGTAGAACGTAGTCTGGAAGAACATATAGGCTATTTTTCTTTCAAGACCGCGCGAACGAAGTCGCTGTTGAAAGCTAGTATATTTGTAAATTCATCGATAAACATACTTTTGTCTATGAAATTGGTACATATCAAATGTAATTAAATAAATAATTATTTCAAAATAATCTATAAAGTTGATATTCGTTATGTATTCGGATTCAACGATATTTTTCTGTATATTTATTGTGATGCGTAAAATATTCCACGAGAAATCCTATTACACAGTCATGTTATAAAATTGATGGAGTCTGAGACGTGATTTCGCATGATTGCTACTGAGTTATGAAAATTGACGACTATCACTTTCTCAAATATGACAATATTTACTTATAATTTGATTAAAGTTGAAGAAAAGCAACGGTGATTAGGACAAAAAGGCAAACCAAAGTGACAAGACTTTATACGTTAGTGACATAATCCAAGTTATGTGTACACAGACAGTCCCAACGTAGCCAGATACGATTGCCAGTTTGGCCAACTTACAAGTCGAGTTCATAATAAACTTATCTTTAAATATCGTACATAGTAAACTGAAGACCAATATTTGCTAACTTACGTCAAAGGTTGTCGAGTTGATTTTCAAATTCCCCACACCGCTCCGTCCCTGTGGGTATTAAGTTACGCAATACGAAATGAAGTTATTGGAAGCCAATCCGTCATAATGTTATTGCGATACTGATCGATGCGTTATTAGATTGTTTAAACAGTATCATACATTGAAAGTGTAATATTAAAACATCATCATCATCACTATACGTCCCTACCGAGTAGCTCGGAGCCTACCCTAAGTTAAGGATGATTAGGCCATAGTCAACCACGCTTGCCAAGTGCGGGTTGGTTGACTTCACACATATCTTATAATATCTTCTCAGATATGTGCAGGTTGCATCACGATGTTTTCCTTCACCGTAAGAACGTCGGATAAATGTACATATATAAATCGGAAATCGAAAAACACATTAGTACATGGCGGGATTCGAACCCAGGAACTGCAGATTGCAAATCAAGTGCTTGACCACTGAGCCACCGACGCTCCTCGGTCTGCGGTAATCTGCTTATCAGTAATTGATAAATTATCTACTAGTTGAGACAGGGGAGGCTAACCTTAAGTTAAAACTAGCAAACTCCTCGGCTTACGTCTAAAGTCATTAATATCAATAACGGAAACTTTACTCAATCTGAACTCACTGCAATCCGTTTTGTGCTAGATTTTCTTTTTTATTTTGAGTATTATTTTATAAAAATGCGTAATAATAATAAAAATGGAATTCGCTGTATTTAAAAAGAAAAAGAATTTATAACCTATACATATATTTAATGTACAAAACTTACCGTCGGTTTCTGAAACCAAAATCTCTTTTAAAAATATTTCCTCATCCTTGTCATTATGGATGGATCGTCGCTTCGTCGGTATCTCAGTCGTATTACCAGGGAGGCCCTGGAGTGGATCCCGCTATAAACAAGAAGACGTGGACGTCCTAAACAGACATGGCCTGAGAACAAACGCAGAGCCCAAGATAAAGCGAACTGGCGGCGCACTGTAGATGCCTTTGCCCCACTACGGGGACATAGGACTTTAAGTCAAGTCTTGACATTATGTTTGTCAATACAAAGATAACAACAATTTAACAATACGTTTTAAACGGTGACTTTGGTCTCAGAAAGCCACGGTTAGTGAATAATAGTACACAAAGAAAATCATTTGATAACATCTCGTCATACAAAACTACAAGCATTAAAACTCAATCCGTTTAATTAATTTGAGCTTAGTTAGATCCTGTAAATCTGGTATAAAAAGATAAAGCAAATTAGATTTCTTGTTTTTTCTTACTTAATTAAATAAGACAAATAGCATAATTCTAATTAAAATATATTACAATTTACTTTATTTATACATGTTTTTAATGTAATTATTTCTTGCTTTTTACATATTTCTTTAAAATAAAAAAGAAAATTGCCAATATTAAAATTGTTATTTCGGATATAAAACAAAAAAGACGTGAAGAGAGCTTCTTAAGATAAAATTTGCCTTAAGAAATTTTTCAGAGATAGTTATAATTTCCAACAGCTTTCATTGAGCTTATGAAAAATTCCTCAAGTGACACTATTCATGCAAAGCTTTACTAAAATGTTTTCAAAATATCTACAGCGTGTTCAAAAGTAGCTTAATGTTGTGTTATTATTGAAACGAAGATATTTAAAAAGTCTTACGAAATATGAACAGAAATGACTAACTTTTTAATTATTGTAAAATAATTTATCGATTGGTTAACAAAAAACAAAAATAATAGTATTTAAAAAGTAATAATTTAATCTGTCATATATAAAAAAATCTCGTGTTACAATTTTCGTTCACATACTCCTCCGAAACGGCTTGACCGATTGTCATGAAATTTTGTGAGCATATGGAGTAGGTCTGAGAATCGGCCAATATCTATTTTTAATCCTGCGCGGACGGAGTCGCGGGCGACAGCTAGTTTGTATATAAAATTCTCGTTTCACAATTTTCATTCCCATACTCCTCCGAAACGGCTTGACCGATTCTCATGAAATTTTGTCAGCATATGGAGTAGGTCTATAATCGGCCAACATCTATTTTTAATCCCGCGCGGACGGAGTCGCGGGCGTCAGCTAGTTTGTATATAAATTCTCTTTTCACAATGTTAGTTACCATACTCCAGTGAATCGGCTTGACCAATTTTTATGAAATTTTAATATGCATATTCAGTAGGTTTGAGAATCGGATACTATCTATTTATAATCCCGCGCGGATAGAGTCGCGGGCGACAGCTAGTAGTATTATACAATTTTTGTTTAATTGTTAGTCAACCACATGTTTGCATATGGATGAAATTCTACCTATTAGTTAATTAACTCCATTTAGATTTTCTCCATTAAAATCCATTTCATATTGTACAATTCTTTGTTATTGTATATAATTTTATAAAACGGGTAAATAGTGAGTTTAACTTTAAACTGTATAAGTTAGAGGAAAAGCCCATTAATATTAATAACGGAAATGAAATCCGGTGTGCTCGGCGCTTTTGTGGCCAAGTAGCTCTCGACAGACCCGCGCTGTATTAATCTTTACTTTACCAACGTAGCCCTACTTAAAACATGCTGCAGAAAAGCTAAATTAAAATATACTTTAATCAAATTTAAATATACAACATTTATTCAAAGTTGAAGTTAAGAAAGTTAAGTCTTTAACTTGAATCTTACTTATTTAATAAAAATAAAAGCATCAAAGTCACTTTAGCGTCAATAGGCTACATAATATAAATAGGCCACATCTCTGCCTTAAATGTCTTAATATTTTTAAATTACAAAAGATTTTAAATTGTTGATTATTTGAAAAGAATTACATTTCTTATTATATTTTTTGCCCTGACCCTACTCTATGTAGGGTCAGCACAATAGGTTTTCAAACCAATCTGTCCTTTATTTCATTAGTTACGACCTAACTTTGTGATTATGACCGTATTTTTAGTGAGTTTTGTCCGCATTGGGTAAGTCCACTAATAAATAGCAATTTGTGTTTAAGTACAAATTGCTATTTTCATTGCAATAAAAAAAATTCTATTGTTATAAAATATTCCAAATGGTTTTCTTACTCAAAGCTTTTGTATTGTGCTTCAAACATTGGTTACAAATGTATGTACCATTTAAAAGCGCAATTTCTCCGTTTAAAAATGTGTGGCACGGCGTCGAGATTCTAAGAAACAGATTTAAGAAGCACTTCAAAAAACATTCGCAAACCTCTGCGGAGACGTTCAAACCGCTGTGAAAGGGAAATTGGATTTGTAGAGAATTTTCGAGATCGTTTCAATGTGTTACTGAGCTTTTATAGACTAATTCAATGATGTGTTTAATTTGCTTTAAATGCGTTTGTATTGGAAGAATACAAATCTTTTTTATTTCCACATTTTTTTTGTGTACACATTTTTGTGTAGTTTGTGTGTACACATTTTTGTGTACTTTATGTGTACACAAGTAATATAACCAAACGACAGAGTGCTTAAAGTTAATTGTGTCATTTTATATTCTTTTTATATAAGGTGGTAAACGAGCAAGCGGCCCCACGAATTCGCCGAAATGGTGAAGCGACATTCACAATTCCAGATGCGTTGCCTTTAATCGACGGAGGAGAGGATGCACAGAAAGAAAATATTTTCCCTTTCCATGCATCCTCTCATCCGGAAAGACCACTTCCACTTCCCATCGTTTCCTTTTAAGAAAAAGGATGAGAAGGGAAAGACGAATAAATAAGGCCTCCGGGACGCACACTCATGAGACGAAACGCGGAATTGCTTCCACTTCACGCCTGTCTTCTGTGTGGTCGTGGTATGTCGAATAACAAAATAAAGGAGCTATTAATTGTAAAATTAATGTACAAAATAACGTTATTTTTTTAAACTAAGCTAGGAATAATTTAAAATGTTGTAAGAATTAAAAAATACAAAGTAAAAAGTTGAAAAAAGGTGCAGTTATGTTAATTTCATTATTAATTTATTGCAAAGCCCTATGTCTTTATCATATTAAAAAGTTGAAAAATAAAATCAAAATATAATAAATTTTTGTGTACTTTATGTGTACACAAGTAATATAACCAATTCTTCTTCTTCTAATTCTTCTTCTAATCCTTCTTCTAATTCTTCTTCTTCTAATTCTTCTTCTAATCCTTCTTCTAATTCTTCTTCTTCTTCTAATTCTTCTTCTAATTCTTCTTCTAATTCTTCTTCTTCTAATTCTTCTTCTAATTCTTCTTCTTCTTATTCTTCTTCTTCTTATTCTTCTTCTTCTAATTCTTCTTCTTCTAATTCTTCTTCTTCTAATTCTTCTTCTTCTAATTCTTCTTCTAATTCTTCTTCTTCTAATTCTTTTTCTTCTTATTCTTCTTCTAATTCTTCTTCTTCTAATTCTTCTTCTTCTTATTCTTCTTCTTCTACTTCTTCTAATTCTTCTTCTTCTAATTCTTCTTCTAATTCTTCGTCTAATTCTTCTTCTTCTTCTAATTCTTCTTCTTCTTCTTCTAATTCTTCTTCTAATTCTTCTTCTTCTTCTAATTCTTCTTCTAATTCTTCTTCTAATTCTTCTTCTTCTAATTCTTCTTCTTCTAATACTTCTTCTTCTAATTCTTCTTCTTCTAATTCTTCTTCTAATTCTTCTCCTAATTCTTCTTCTAATTCTTCTTCTAATTCTTCTTCTAATTCTTCTTCTAATTCTTCTTCTAATTCTTCTTCTAATTCTTCTTCTAATTCTTCTTCTAATTCTTCTTCTTCTAATTCTTCTTCTAATAATTCTTCTTCTTCTAATTCTTCTTCTAATTCTTCTTCTTCTAATTCTTCTTCTTCTTATTCTTCTTCTTCTAATTCTTCTAATTCTTCTTCTTCTAATTCTTTTTCTTCTTATTCTTCTTCTAATTCTTTTTCTTCTTATTCTTCTTCTAATTCTTCTTCTTCTAATTCTTCTTCTTCTTATTCTTCTTCTTCTAATTCTTCTTCTAATTCTTCGTCTAATTCTTCTTCTTCTTCTAATTCTTCTTCTTCTAATTCTTCTTCTAATTCTAATTCTAATTCTTCTTCTTCTTTTTTTAATTCTTCTAATTCTTATTCTTCTAATTCTTCTTTTTATTCTTCTAATTCTTCTTCTAATTCTTCTTTTTATTCTTCTTTTTATTCTTCTTCTAATTCTTCTTCTAATTCTTCTTCTTCTTCTTCTAATTCTTGTTCTTCTAATTCTTCTTCTTCTAATTCTTCTTCTTCTAATTCTTCTTCCTCTAATTCTTCTTCTTATTCTTCTTCTTCTAACTCTTCTTCTAATTCTTCTTCTAATTCTTCTTCTTCTAATTCTTCTTCTTCTAATTCTTCTTCTTCTAATTCTTCTTCTAATTCTTCGTCTAATTCTTCTTCTTCTTCTAATTCTTCTTCTAATTCTTCTTCTAATTCTTCTTTTTATTCTTCTTCTTATTCTTCTTCTAATTCTTCTTCTTCTAATTCTTCTTCTAATTCTAATTCTAATTCTTCTTCTTCTTTTTTTAATTCTTCTAATTCTTATTCTTCTAATTCTTCTTCTTATTCTTCTAATTCTTCTTCTAATTCTTCTTTTTATTCTTCTTCTAATTCTTCTTCTAATTCTTCTTCTAATTCTTCTTCTAATTCTTCTTCTTCTTCTTCTAATTCTTCTTCTAATTCTTCTTTTTATTCTTCTTCTTATTCTTCTTCTAATTCTTCTTCTTCTAATTCTAATTCTAATTCTTCTTCTTCTTTTTTTAATTCTTCTAATTCTTATTCTTCTAATTCTTCTTCTTCTTCTTCTAATTCTTCTTCTAATTCTTCTTTTTATTCTTCTTCTTATTCTTCTTCTAATTCTTCTTCTAATTCTTCTTCTAATTCTTCTTCTAATTCTTCTTCTAATTCTTCTTCTAATTCTTCTTCTTCTAATTCTTCTTCTAATTCTTCTTCTTCTAATTCTTCTTCTAACTCTTCTTCTAATTCTTCTTCTAATTCTTCTCCTAATTCTTCTTCTAACTCTT
>NW_013530860.1:1210196-1210497 GCF_000836235.2 Papilio xuthus
CTTCTAATTCTTCTTCTAATTCTTCTTCTTCTAATTCTTCTTCTAATTCTTCTTCTAATTCTTCTTCTTCTAATTCTTCTTCTAATTCTAATTCTTCTTCTTCTTCTAATTCTTCTTCTTCTTTTTTTAATTCTTCTAATTCTTCTTCTAATTCTTCTTCTAATTCTTCTTCTTCTTCTAATTCTTCTTCTAATTCTTCTTCTAATTCTTCTTCTTCTAATTCTTCTTCTTCTAATTCTTCTTCTTCTAATTCTTCTTCTTCTAATTCTTCTTCTTCTAATTCTTCTTCTAATTCTTCTCC
>NW_013530860.1:1210567-1212097 GCF_000836235.2 Papilio xuthus
TCTTCTAATTCTTCTTCTAATTCTTCTTCTAATTCTTCTTCTAATTCTTCTTCTAATTCTTCTTCTTCTAATTCTTCTTCTAATTCTTCTTCTTCTAATTCTTCTTCTAATTCTAATTCTTCTTCTTCTTCTAATTCTTCTTCTTTTTTTAATTCTTCTAATTCTTATTCTTCTTCTTCTAATTCTTCTTCTTCTTCTAATACTTCTTCTCATTCTTCTTCTTCTTCTAATTTTCTTCTTCTAATTCTACTTCTTGTTCTTATTCTTCTTCTAATTCTTCTTCTTCTAATTCTTTTTCTTCTGATTCTTCTTCTTCTAATTCTTCTTCTTCTAATTTTTCTTCTTCTGATTCTTCTTCTAATTCTTCTTCTAATTCTTCTTCTAACTCTTCTTCTAATTCTTCTTCTAATTCTTCTTCTTCTAATTCTTCTTCTTCTAATTCTTCTTCTTCTAATTCTTCTTCTAACTCTTCTTCTAATTCTTCTTCTAATTCTTCTTCTTCTAATTCTTCTTCTTCTAATTCTTCTTCTTCTAATTCTTCTTCTAATTCTTCTTCTTCTAATTCTTCTTCTTCTTATTCTTCTTCTTCTGATTCTTCTTCTTCTAATTCTTCTTCTTCTTATTCTTCTTCTTCTAATTCTTCTAATTCTTCTTCTTCTAATTCTTTTTCTTCTTATTCTTCTTCTAATTCTTCTTCTTCTAATTCTTCTTCTTCTTATTCTTCTTCTTCTACTTCTTCTAATTCTTCTTCTTCTAATTCTTCTTCTAATTCTTCGTCTAATTCTTCTTCTTCTTCTAATTCTTCTTCTTCTTCTTCTAATTCTTCTTCTAATTCTTCTTCTAATTCTAATTCTTCTTCTTCTTCTTCTTCTAATTCTTCTTCTTCTTTTTTTATTCTTCTAATTCTAATTCTTCTTATTCTTCTAATTCTTCTTCTTCTTCTAATTCTTCTTCTTCTTCTAACTCTTCTTCTAATTCTTCTTCTAATTCTTCTCCTAATTCTTCTTCTAATTCTTCTTCTAACTCTTCTTCTAATTCTTCTTCTTATTCTTCTCCTAATTCTTCTTCTAACTCTTCTTCTAATTCTTCTTCTAATTCTTCTTCTTCTAATTCTTCTTCTAACTCTTCTTCTAATTCTTCTTCTAATTCTTCTCCTAATTCTTCTTCTAACTCTTCTTCTAATTCTTCTTCTAATTCTTCATCTAATTCTTCTTCTAATTCTTCTTCTAATTCTTCTTCTTCTAATTCTTCTTCTAATTCTTCTTCTAATTCTTCTTCTAATTCTTCTTCTAATTCTTCTTCTTATTCTTCTTCTAATTCTTCTTCTTCTAATTCTTCTTCTAATTCTAATTCTTCTTATTCTTCTTCTTCTTCTAATTCTTCTTCTTCTTCTAATTCTTCTTCTAATTCTTCTTCTTATTCTTCTTCTAATTCTTCTTCTTCTAATTCTTCTTCTTCTAATTCTTCTTCTTCTAATTCTTCTTCTAACTCTTCTTCTAATTCTTCTTCTAATTCTTCTCCTAATTCTTC
>NW_013530860.1:1212921-1214083 GCF_000836235.2 Papilio xuthus
TTCTAATTCTTCTTCTTCTAATTCTTCTTCTTCTAATTCTTCTTCTTCTAATTCTTCTTCTTCTAATTCTTCTTCTAATTCTTCTCCTAATTCTTCTTCTCACTCTTCTTCTAATTCTTCTTCTAATTCTTCTTCTAATTCTTCTTCTAATTCTTCTTCTAATTCTTCTTCTAATTCTTCTTCTAATTCTTCTTCTAATTCTTCTTCTTCTAATTCTTCTTCTAATTCTTCTTCTTCTAATTCTTCTTCTAATTCTAATTCTTCTTCTTCTTCTAATTCTTCTTCTTTTTTTAATTCTTCTAATTCTTATTCTTCTTCTTCTAATTCTTCTTCTTCTTCTAATACTTCTTCTCATTCTTCTTCTTCTTCTAATTTTCTTCTTCTAATTCTACTTCTTGTTCTTATTCTTCTTCTAATTCTTCTTCTTCTAATTCTTTTTCTTCTGATTCTTCTTCTTCTAATTCTTCTTCTTCTAATTTTTCTTCTTCTAATTCTTCTTCTAATTCTTCTTCTAACTCTTCTTCTTCTTATTCTTCTTCTTCTTATTCTTCTTCTTCTAATTCTTCTTCTTCTAATTCTTCTTCTTCTAATTCTTCTTCTTCTAATTCTTCTTCTAATTCTTCTTCTTCTAATTCTTCTTCTTCTACTTCTTCTAATTCTTCTTCTTCTAATTCTTCTTCTAATTCTTCGTCTAATTCTTCTTCTTCTTCTAATTCTTCTTCTTCTTCTTCTAATTCTTCTTCTAATTCTTCTTCTAATTCTAATTCTTCTTCTTCTTCTTCTTCTAATTCTTCTTCTTCTTTTTTAATTCTTCTAATTCTAATTCTTCTTATTCTTCTAATTCTTCTTCTTCTTCTAATTCTTCTTCTTCTTCTTACTCTTCTTCTAATTCTTCTTCTAATTCTTCTCCTAATTCTTCTTCTAACTCTTCTTCTAATTCTTCTTCTAATTCTTCTTCTAATTCTTCTTCTAATTCTTCTTCTAATTCTTCTTCTAATTCTTCTTCTTCTAATTCTTCTTCTAATTCTTCTTCTAATTCTTCTTCTTCTAATTCTTCTTCTAATTCTAATTCTTCTTCTTCTAATTCTTCTTCTAATTCTAATTCTTCTTCTTCTAATTCTTCTTCTTCTTTTTTTAATTCTTCTAATTCTTATTCTTCTTC
>NW_013530860.1:1214494-1216141 GCF_000836235.2 Papilio xuthus
TGGCTCAACATAGCTGCTTGACTTCTAGGTCTGAGTGCAAACTGAAGGCAAAGGACATATGTTATTAAAAGCCCTCCGAATAACTCCCTTTCTAGTCTTGATATCTGCCACTCGAGTGACGCCGTCGCGTCCTGGATGTACGCCGACCACTCGACCTAGGCACCAGAGTAGAGGAGGCTGGTTTCTCTCGCGTACTAGTACAAGGGTGTCAAGAGGTAAGTTTGTAGAAGGTGCACGCCACTTGACGCGTTGTTGCAGGAGATGAACGTAATCAAGTGAAAATCTGTCCCAAAAATGCTCCTTTAACTTCTGTACTCTTTGGTACCGATCGAGGCAGTTTATTTTAACATCGCCAATTGGAGGACGCGGTACGGTTAAGAGTGAGCGTCCAATGAGGAAATGAGCAGGTGTAAGGCAGGAGAGGTCAGCGGGATCTGTGGACAAGGGAGTTAGCGGACGAGAATTTAGGACGGCCTCTATTTGGACGAGACAAGTCGACATTTCCTCGAAGGTTAAGTGGGTCAAACTTAAGACTCGTTTTAGATGGTACTTGATAGATTTGACAGCTGCCTCCCATAATCCTCCAAAGTGAGGGGAATAGGGAGGAATTGTTTGAAACTCAATGCCCCGGTTACCTAATTCAGACTGAATGTCCTTAGAATAGGTTTTAAAGAAGATGTCGACCTCATTAGCAGCTCCGACAAAGGTGGTCATGTTGTCTGACGTTACTGTAGCTGGCAGTCCTCGGCGAGAAGTAAAGCGAAAAAAGGCTGCCAAGAAAGCCTCTGTCGTCAGATCCGTGACGAGTTCGATGTGCAAGGCTTTGACTGCGAGGCAAACGAAAATACAAATGTACGACTTTATTAGCCTAGCACCCCTACCTTTACGATTTGCTATTAAGATCGGACCAGCGTAATCCATGCCTGTGTTTAGAAACGGAAACTCTAACTTAGTTCTATCACAAGGTAAGTCACCCATGATAGGTTGTGCTGGCTTAGCCTTGAATCTAAAACAGCGAACACAGGCATGCACCACGCGTCTAGCGAGGTTCTTTCCTCCCAGCGGCCAGTATTTCTGTCTTAAAGAAGATAATAGCAATTGAGGTCCGGCATGCATTAATTTTATGTGTTGATTATGAAAGATTATTTGCGTCAAATGAAACTTGCTACATAATAATATAGGGTGTTTTACATCAAAGGTGTAACATGAATTGTTTAAACGGCCACCAACCCTAATAAGATTGTCAGAATGCATGAAGGGAACAAGAGAATTTAATCGATTATTTTTTGGAAGAGGCTTGCCCGCTTTGAGTAATGTATACTCCTCTGGAAACATTTTTTGTTGAACTAATAGCAAAATTTGATTTTCTGAATTTTGCAACTCTATTAATGACAATGATCCTGTTATTTTATTTTTAGAATTTTTACAATTGTATATAAATCTTTTTATGTAAGACATCGATCTTATTAAATGTGTAAAACTAGATGTTTTGTTAATAAATTCGTGTATTGTGTCTGTGTCTGTTTGTATACATGTAGTGTGAAAGATGATTTCTGATTGATAGTTTGAATGCGTATTAGGAATGTTAGGAATTTTAATGCTTGAAGATTTTAAAAAGTCTGGACCACTCCACCATGTGGAGCAAGA
>NW_013530860.1:1216638-1222636 GCF_000836235.2 Papilio xuthus
AATCAGTCCAAAAATAAGAATCGCTAACGTTAAACGATATCGACGACATCACCTTAGCGTGAAGTCGAGTGGCCAATAATGCGCCACAAAGCTCTAGCCTTGGTATTGTAGTGGGTTTCAAAGGCGCTACCTTGTTCTTTGATATTAAAAGACGAACTTGTGCTATGCCACTCTCGCTAACGGCTCTCACGTAAATACATGCACCGTAAGCACGTTCCGAAGCATCTGAAAACGTATGTAATTGTAAAGAAGTTATGAAATCTGTGCAAACCCAACGTGGTATACGTAGTGTATTAAGAGCGATCAGGGAAGATGTAAAATCTAAGAAAGCCTTTTGGAGGTCCGGTGAGACTTCCTCATCCCAATTGTATTTATTTACCCAAAGTTTTTGCATGAGAATTTTACCTTGAATAGTGCATGGACCCAAAAGACCTAGAGGATCAAATATCTGACTAATAAGAGATAAAATTTTACGTTTCGTTATTTTTTTTGTCGTAATATCTAAATTGATTGTAAACAATAAGTGGTCGTGCTTGCAATCCCAATGAAGACCGAGAGTTTTACTAGGTAACGAATCATCTAAATTTAACGTTTTTTCTATTGGACATCGTTCTTGTATGTTGTCGGGACAAGTAGATTTTAAAATTTCTAAGTTATTAGACTGCCATTTCCGTAGCTTAAATTGCGCTGACCGTAATGTTTTATCAACATTTTTGCAGAGCTCGATGACGGATTCTATAGAATTGCCACCACTTAGAAAATCGTCCACGTAAAAATCTTTAGTAATAGCCCTTTTTGTTTCGGGATCGGAACATTGCTCTGCCAGCGAAACTAAACATTTTGTCGCTAGGTACGGTGCAGATGAGGTGCCGTATGTTACCGTATTAAGGGTAAAGGATCTTATTTTCTCACTAGGATGATATCTGAATAGGATTTGTTGTAATGATCGTTGAGAAGGATTAACTAGAATGGCTCTGTACATTTTTTCAATATCCGCTGATACTACATATTTATATTGTCGGAAGCGCAATAAAATGGAGAGTAAATCGTCTTGAACGACAGGGCCAACCATTTGTATGCTATTAAATGTTTTCCCGCCATTAGAAGTGGGGTTTGACCCGTTGAACACTACACGTAACTTAGTAGTGCTACTAGCTTCGCGAGTAACACCGTGATGAACTAAATAATTGGAATAGCCTTGAACTTGAATTTGTTTTGGTAGTTTGGAAATATCACTCATATGTCCTAAGCGTTCATATTCTGCCATGAAGTCTAAATACCTATCTTTTAATATTGAATCGCGAAGAAATCTTCGTTCTAAGGATAGTAAACGACCTTTTGCTATTTCATACGAATCTCCTAAGACTTCTGGACACTCCTTGAAAGGTATCGTAACTGTAAATCGACCATCAACTTCGCGCCGAGTGTTTTCAGCGAAGTGTTTTTCGCAAGCTTGCTCTTCTAATGATAGTGTATACTTAGCGGGTACTGATTCCAAGTCCCAAAATCGTGTTAGTGAGAGGTCGCTACTTTGAGAAAAAAGGCATGATGATTGATTAATTTTTTTATTGCCAACTGTTTTATGTTCAGAAACGGTGCCTGAAACCAGCCACCCGAATTGGGTTTCTTGCAACTTAGGACATTGGTCTCCTAGATTTATGAAATTGGAACACATAACGTCCCAGAATACATCTGCACCGACTAAAATATCTACAGGTGATGATATGTAAAACGACGGATCGGCTAGCTGAATATTAGGGGGCAGTTGAATAGACTTTATATCTACGTTACTAGAAGGCAACGAATTCGTGATTTGGGGTAAAACGTAACAATTTAAGTTGACCTTGTAATTCCCTGAGCGTGCTTCGATAGATAAGTTACAAGACTCTGCACTAAAAGAAACTTGATTATTTATACCTGTCACAGATGAGGTTACGTGACGCCGCATTAAGCCGAGCTTGTCACATAGGTGACGCGTCACGAAGTGCGCAGTGGATGCGTTATCAAGCAAGAGTCGCGCGGGATGCAGCTTCCCGTCGACCGCGACAACGTTCACCAAAGCTGTGGAAAGCAGTATGAGGGACTTGTTATGATCGGTATTTATGTTGGAAGATAAGGCTACCGTGTTAAAAACTTCTATATCTTTATGTAAAAGAGTGTTATGCATTTTTGTACAGTATTTACAATGACTTAATTTGCAAAAAATTTCACGATGTCCTGGTCTTAGACAATTTTTGCAGATATTAAAGTTTTCTACTTTTTCAATTCGTGAATCTACATCTAATTTTTTAAAGTCTTCACAAATGAATAAAAAATGTTTTTGTTTGCACAATGGACAACTTGTCCTTTTATTTTCATTGTAATTTGTTTTAATTAAATTTGAATCTTTTGAAATATATGAATGTTGTGTATGTTGAACTGGTTGTAAATGTTGTGTTGTTAAATGTCTTTGAAATTCTTGTTGTTGTATAGCTTCCAGTAAATCTGCTCGATTGGTCAAAAAATCTAAAAATTGTTTTAATGTAGGCGAAGTTGTGATTGCATTTCTCTGTTGTTCCCATTCGCGAAATGTGGTACTGTCTAGTTTACGGAGCATTAAATGGATGACTATAGTATCCCAATGATCGGTGGGCTGTCCGAGAGAATTCAGTGCGCATAGACTTGTGTTTATGTTATCTACTAAAGATCTTAAGGCGTGACAGGATTCTTTTTGAATAATCTCTGTATTTAATAAGTCGTTCATATGTTGATTTACTAAAAGACGTTCATTGTCGTATCTGTTTGATAATAATTGCCAGGCAATAGCATAATTTTTTGCCGTAAATTCTAAATTTTGGATAACAAGCAAAGCACTGCCTTTGAGAGCAGATTTTAAATAGTGGAATTTGTTAATGTCGCCTAATTGAGTTGAAGAATGTATAATTGAAATGTATGTGTCTCTAAAATTGAGCCATTCTTTAAACTTCCCTGAAAATTCCGGGATTACAATTTTGGGAAGTCGAACGAAGTCGCGACTCGTCACTTCTCTGTCTACTCCCCCATCGCTCGACTCGGACACTGACATCGCGCGCTGCCGGTCGCGCTGATACTTGTTCATTATTGTGCGTGCCGTCGATACTAATGCGAAGTATTTGTTTTCAAATTCTTCTCGTTCCGACATTAATTGATTGGGATCGTCAGACAACATTTCCAACTCCGTCTGAAATTTATCAAAATCATTATGCAGACAGTCTATTTTATTTAAACGGGAGTCGAGTTCGTTATACTGACTTTCATTTACATTTATTATGCTTTCTAAAGTATTTAAGAAATTTTGAAAAATGGTTAATTTGCCTTTAATTGATCCTCTGAGCTTAATTAAATCTTTGCTTCGTGCATCACTCATTTTAATAAGGGAAAAAGAAATATGTTATGTAAAAAAATAAGTTGCGCACGGTATGCTGAAATAGTTTAAGGGTCCAAAGGTCGCCTCGAATGCACGGGCGATGAATGCGCGCACGCCGACTATGCGATAAATAGGTGTAAACAAGAAAAAAAAACAAAAACTATAACAACGAGTATTTGTCTCATACAAAGGGCCAAAGGACGGAGATATGATGATAATATGGAACAGACTCACAAATAACGTTCCTATGTCCTCCGCTGTGGCCGTCGTCATGAAGCCTCTTGCTGTATTTTCTTCTTTCTTTGCCGGTTGAAGGACCATATGTTGAGCGAGTGGACAGTATGATGATGGAATGAAAGACTGGTTGTAGCGGATGATTGTAATGCAAATGATTATGAAAACAAATATGAATTGATATGGCTGTCGTCGGGCGGAATGGCGTGGCGCAACTGGTAGATGCAGAGAAGAAGGGCGCGCGGGGCGGCGGGTGGGGTCGGTAAGGTTGTCCCCCGCACTGCTGCCCCGCCGTCGGTGCAGTAGTACCAAACATTCTTCTTATTCTTCTTCTTCTAATTCTTCTCATTCTTCTTCTTCTAAATCTTCTTCTTCTAATTCTTCTTCTTCTAATTCTTCTTCCAATGCTTCTTCTTCTTCTAACTCTTCTTCTAATTCTTCTTCTTCTTCTTCTTCTTCTTCTTCTTCTTCTTATAATTCTTCTTCTAACTCTTCTTCTAATTCTTCTTCTAATTCTTCTTCTTCTTATTCTTCTTCTTCTAATTCTTCTCATTCTTCTTCTTCTAATTCTTCTTCTTCTACTTCTTCTAATTTTTCTTCTTCTTCTTATTCTTATTCTTCTTCTAATTATTCTTCTTCTTCTTCTTCTTCTTCTTCTAATTCTTCTTCTTCTAATTCTTCTTCTTCTAATTCTTCTTCTTCTAATTCTTCTTCTTCTTCTAATTATTCTTCTTATTCCTCTTCTTCTTCTTCTAATTCTTATTCTAATTCTTCTTCTTCTTCTTCTTAGGGTAAAGTGCAAGCACAAAACATGATGACCCAACTCGATCTGTCTCCACTTCACGACTATATTCGCATCAACTGTCAAAACGCCTTATATACAGATGGTGCCTCAAGCCAGGTGCTGTGCTCTGCTCTGATTGGTTGTTACTTAAATTACGATAATAATGTTATTTAGTCTAGGAAAAACGTAACTTATAAAGTAAGATCAAATTAAAAGTTATTAGAAGCTTTTACAATATCAATAAACATTAAACATTGCACACTATGCGTTAAACAGTAACTCATTTGACAATGGCTACTTAATAACTTCCTACTTTAAATATAATCACAATGGCTTCCTCCGACATACATATAGATTAATTCTTATACCATTTGTTTTACCATTGACAGATAATGCGTGATAGAAAATTCATTACGGAAATATCACCTAAAAGTGACGATCAAATAACAGCACTTAAAATACCTCCGTGCAATCAATACATTATCTATGGACTGAGTACAGGAATTGTCACTAAATATGGTCTAAGAACTAAAGTAATTAAAGACATTTTAGATGTTTACAGTCCAGTGTTATATATGAGTTTTGTTAACCCAGATTTATTGATAGTTGCCGGTAGGAATAGTTGTCTGATGGCATATCTGTTTACTACCGATGAAGATTGGAAATCTGTAATGCTTCAATGGGGTAACTGCTATTTGGGATCACTGGAAATATTAAATGATATACAAGGTAAGTTTTTTTATACTATTATATATTTTAATAGATCTTGAAATATATATTGTTAGTTGAGGGTGGAACTTAAGAATAATGGTGGGGTGATGCCGATATAAAAAACCGCACCCTCATTTTCGGGACACACTCGCCTCGCACATAAGTACAGTATGTTCTTAAGTGTGTAAAAATATAATTTTCTCTACTATAATATTTATAAATAAATTTACAATTTTTGTATCTCACGCACAGCTAATTGCTAAATGCTATTATTATGTTATTGAGTCTAAATCACCACTTATATTTTAAAAGCGGTATTTTACGTGTTCATAAATTGCGCTTTTGTCGCGATACAATCTGAAATTAGTATGAGGTTAAGTTATAAAATAATCGCTTAATTGACACTTAAGTTAAAATTGTAGTTAAATAGCTGCATTTAAACCTTTCAATTGCATAAAAACATCTGTGTGCTTGAATATTATAAAACGAAATCAATATGAACAATTTATTTTTGGACACATTTCTGATCCGAATTAAACATTTGAACATAAAATTTGCTAAAATATAGAGAAAATATTATATTATATATTAATTTAGTCCGTATAATAAATAAATGTAAATATTATGATCATAAATTTATATGTAATGATGTGTTTAAAACATTCATGTTATATTTGCAGCTGGCTTTTTTGTTGACCCGCGTTTGTTTATCTTTCAATGTTAGATATACAGGATGTCCCGTAAATAATGGATAATCATGAAACCGCCTGTAGTACACCCACCCAGGGCTTCCTGCGTTCTTAGTTCTGTTCTCAGTTTTGTTCTCTGTTCTGTTCTATTCTATCTCAGACAGCAGCGGAAGGCTTCATATCAGCGTTAAAGCA